>NC_090730.1:49597722-49620222 GCF_036898095.1 Palaemon carinicauda
TGGACTAGTATATTGGTAACGTGTTCGCCTAGCATTCGCATGAAAACAGATTGATCTAAGCCCAGGACCGTGGTGTTTAAGCTATTTTCTCTGGGGCCACGGCTGGGGTTATGCACCACAGTGGGGATTGGGCTTGCCTGGCCGACGTTCTGGTGACCATCTATTCTGATGAAGCTTGAACTGAAACCAGATACCTTTACCTTTTACCTTTACATATTCTTCCCAACGTTTCAGAGCATTCCGTCTCCATCACAAGTACACCCTCTTTATTTTCAATCCTATTCTTATCAGTCTCTCTCTTTCTTGTAATCACTTGTTATATTTTCTTATGCATACTCTCATATCTATGAATTTTTTCTAATTCCTCTACTTCTTCATGCTATTCGCAGTTCAAGTTTTCCTTTTGTGTGTTGAATTCCAGTCTAATTTCAAAGTCGTTCCTCTTCTCTTTGAGGATACCTTCATCCAATTCTGACGTTGCCTTATTTCAGTTTGGGAACTAAATCTTTATTGATTTTTTTAGGGTGGTTTGTAGGATTATCTAGTTTCTGTCAAGATCTTCCTCCTACTCCAGTGGTTCTTTATTTGGTAGATAATACATGTTTGGCACTTCAATTTTATATAATTCATTTGTTTTGTGGTTTGTTACTTGTAGTTTTAGTTTCTTTTTTTCTATTCATTAATTTCCTTACTATCACATGGTCACTATAACAGCATGCTTCTTGATATGTTCTTGTGTCTAGTATAGTATTTCTGAACCTTTGTGAATTGCCCTAGTCAATTTGTTTTCTACATCTGTCTCTTATGCATTTCCGTGTCCATACCAATCTGTGAGATTTTCGAATCATGTGTTACAGTAGTTTAAAACAGTCCTTTCATAATACACGATGATATTAATCCTTCTCCTATGAAGTTTCTTTCCCTCAGTCTGTATAGTCTGACTGTGTCTTCAAAATGTCCCTTCCCTACAATTACATTTAAGATTCCAATTACCATGTTAATTTGTAGAGATTTACATTGTTTTTTAGCGCGTGCTAGTTGATCATAAAATTCATGTGGCTCCTCTTCTGTAGAATTTTGTGTTGCATCATATATTTGTATTATGACCATATTGAATGGATGTCCTTTTATCTTAACCAACATTACCCTTTCTGATGTTGCCCAGTACCTCAGTGTGCATTTTGATACTGGTTTAAAGACCATTTTGTCAACTCCTTTTTCTCGTTTATCACCTCAAAAATAAAAGAAAGTGATTCCTTCACTCGCAGTTTTGTCAGTTCATATCAATTTTATTTCACGTAAACCCAGAATATTTAGGTTCATTCGTAGTATTTTATTTTTTACTTCTTAAAATTTTCCCTTCTGTGCTGATGGCGTAACATTCCTAGGACATACTTTAATGCTGTATCTGTTTTTTACACTATTTTTGTTGTTTCTGTTTCCATTTTTTAAAGTCGCATGATGATGCTCTTGATCTGACTGCAGTCGTGCAGTCCTCTGATTTCCCTACCAAGCTACTTAGCACAAACTCTTCTGTCAATACACTCATATACGCTATTGGCTATGTAGAGAATTTGGTTCTAAGTCATTATTATGATGGAGGTTATATGTGGTTGAGTACTGAGTCTCATTTCACGGTGGCAACTAACGTCTTCTTATGTGTCAAGACTTGGTTATACTGTACAGCACCATTTTTACTGTTACACCTTTTCTGCCATTACCCATTTATGGGTGTTCTGCCAGGTCTGTTAATTGAGATTGTGTGTACCTAGATATGACACCCTCTCTGTCATCGTGTATAAGTAATAATGCTATCCTAAGATGGTTTGCACATCTGCCAAGGTGGTTAACATTTTGGAAAATGTTTCAATTAAGCAACTATTATATCAGGTAATGAGGTGTGAAGTGTTAGCTATCCCGGAGGTTTTAAATCCAATTAGTATTGAGAGAAAATAAATATGGTATGTATCAGAAGACTACAAGTTTAAAATCCACAAAAATGTAAAGTATTGTCATTTCTTGGGGCTTAAAATCATAGAACTAATGTGACAAATAAAAATTGTATAGAATGAATCACAGAAAAACTTCATACGGTTAAAATAATGAATGAGGGATATATTTTATTCATAATAATCTTTTTGTCAAACTCCTACAATTATATTAAGAATAGACTGTAGTGTACACGCGTAATACGAAACACTATTTTTGACTCCTCTACAAAAAGCATATTATCACATATTTAGTCAAATTTCAACACGATGATAGTTTAGTTCACTTTTGGTACATGGTTGTATTATGTAATGACTTTTTTGGGCTCAAGCCATGTCGTCCTGATGGAAGTTCCTATAGGGTAGCTTCCTAGGGTATATTACAACTACGGCGATATTCCCAGAGAATTTACCTTAAGGTACCAGAATTCTAACTCCTGGAGCGAGTATCCCTCGTGAAAGGGATATCGCGACATATCAGAGGACGTATTCTAGACACGTCACATGGCAATCTACGACCTGAACAGAGATTTCGTCTCGTAGGAGGTGATTGACGAGATACGAATTCGGGAAAGAAAAAGGGGAGCCGCTCCCAAGGCTTCCCTATCCCCCGATTCGTATGCGTGCCTGGCGCCAATCCTGGCGCCATCTGTATTCCTTTTTGCGTAGCTTAACAACTCGGTGTTTTTTCCTGGTTTTCTCGCAAATCTTGGATTTATTCAGCTTTTCATGGCTTCTCCGTCTTCGTTGACCTCGGATAAGTTGAGTATAGTGTCTGTTATGTATAAATGTAGGCTCTTGGTAAAATTTTGAGTGATTAATAGGATTAATCTTTGATACAAGAGCCGTAGCCTACCAGAGGTGTCCTGGACACTGTCACTCGCTAGGTATAAATTAGTTAGTCAGAGTGACATTCCTGGTTGTTTTGCTTTAATAAATTTTAGCTATTTAGCTTTACATAGGATTTCCTTTCGTGCTTAGTATTGTTTGGCGAAGTATTCGCCATTCTGGCCTACGCTAGGCCATGTAGCCTAGTCGTTTGGTCCTAGTACTTCATGCATGATTTTGGTTTTTCCGAGTGTAATTAAAATTTTATTGAAGCTTTAGGCTATATTTTATACATTTAAGACTGTGGAATATTTCCAAGATTGTATACGTGTGAGTTTCGGTGACTTAGGTAATCGATTCTCTTGGTGCCTAGGCTAATTGCTTATGGAGCCTTAGTATACTTTATCATACTCCCCGGTTGCTTTCTTTTCTTCGGAGAAGGTATGCAATCCCTTTCCTTCTGTTTAAGCCTTGGGCTTATCCCTAAGTGGTTTTTTCCGAATTTATTTTCGATAAAACTATACTAGGGTGTTACTGTACCTTCCTGTTCCAGTAAGTCTGGTTCAAAGAGGGACAGAACAACAGAGTTTTTAGTCTGAGTCCGTGTTGTCTGGCTTGGGGCAGAGTCTCCCTCGCTGACCTAACACTTACAAAGGGAGCTTAGCTCCCTTAGGTCACTACCGAAGGTTTCTGTAAGTTATGATTCCTTCTTTTGTGATCGACCAGACTAAGTCCTGTTGCTGTTCTCGGGGGAGGATAAGTTCTTCCCTTGGGAGTAGCAACGCCTTCCTTGCTTTGGTGCTCTGGAAGCTGGCAAGTATTGCTGGCCCTTTCCCTTAGATCTCCCTTAGGCTAAGACAAAGTTCTTGGCTGCGGGTGATCTGTCACTAAAACAAGGTTGGCAGGACCCTCTTGTCCCTTCCCCCTCTATCTCCGTAATGGCCTAGCCATTACTGTACTGTACCTTGCCGGCCGGCAGAGCTGGCCGGCAGGGTATTACTCTACTGTACGTCATTCTACTTCTGAACCTAGTATAGGTTGGGATATGGAATTGACTAAGCCCATTGCCGGCCGGCAGAGATGCTGGCCGGCAAGGGTCTTATGTTTTCGAGTGCTGCCCGGACCTCTCTTGGTCCCTCATCCATGCCTGCCGGCAGAGCCGGACGGCATTGGTCAAGGAAGCCTGAATTAAGTTTCTCCCCTTCCTTATATGCACTCTTTCGGTTGCCGGGCTTGGGGGGTTGTGTACACTCTTATCCCGGCATCCATTCTATTTTCTTCTAGTGCTGTACCTGTCCTGGCTGCCGGCCTATGAGGCCGGCAGCCGGGCAGGTGTAGTCTTCTGGTTCTTTTGCTGCCGGCTGGCATCGGTCTTGTACCTTTGCCGGCCGGCTTATGTCAGTCCTTGTCTGCCGGTCACCAAGAGTGTGGCCGGCAGCTGGGTACTACCTTGTGTAGTTGCTGGCCGGCAGTCATTGCCGGCCAACACTGGCTGTTGCCGGCCGGCAGCTGCTGCCGACCGGCACAGGCATTTGAACCAGAGTGCTGCCGCCCTATAGCTGTTATGTAGTATACTTTAAAGCTAGTTGTGGTGTGTGCCGGCCGGCAAAGGCAGGCCGGCACACATCCTCCTATACTGTACTAGTATTCTTCTGTATAGCATATACAGTAAGAAGAAAACTATAGTAAAGGTTTAGGTACAGCACTGTATCTTCTAACACTATTGTGTTTTCTTGCACAGCCCTTTGCTGTTGCCCTCAGATAGGAAGCAGAGTTCTTCCCTGTCTATTATCCAGGATTTTAAAATCATTGCCTAGGTGTGAGCTCCACCTGTTTCCTCTGGAAACCTTGCATTCGTTACTCTAGAAGAGATAAACCATTTTGATTTTATTATCTGGAAGGCTGCAACAATGGGTTGTGAGGGAAACACAAGTGTGTGTCTTTCCTTTATGAATTGTTAGGCTATACTATGCATATCCAGTGATACATAGTTCACTTGATACTCATGGAAATTTCTTCTCTTTACAGGAGGACCCTCCGAAGTGCGGAAATGTTTTCTGCAATGTCCGCAGCAAGAACCTCTGCGGACATAAGTGTTGTAGGAGACACGCAGCATGCGCTGTCTCCAAGGATGATCTCCAGTATTGTGACCCTCAGGTATGTACTGTATGCACTAACCTGATTACTGAGGCTTTTGATTCCCCTAGAACGGCGGAATCAAGGGATATAGCAAGGGAAAAGCTTCGTACTTGGGTAAGGGGCTTCAAGAAGAACACCTCTGGCCCTTATCTTCCAAGTGAGAAGATGAGGGCGTATCTTTTTCCCCAGGCATCAGCTGAGGCAGTGATTCCCCAGCCTCAAGAGGAGATCCCTCAAGATCAAGTCCAGGTGGACGAGGAAGTCGCAGATGCGATGCAAGACATCCAGTTGTGTGACAGGATGTCTGACCTGGACGAACGTTTGGAAGAAGACCTCCTGGCAGAAGGTCAGGATCAAGTTCAAACCCCGGATGTCGTAGAGGATGAGGTCGACGAGGTGTCGGCTACTCCGGTTCAGATGCCGGAGCCTATCCCCTCAACATCGGCTGGTCTCCCAGTAGAACTGGGACAGGCCCTCTCTTCGATTGTTGGAATGATCCAACAAATGCAGAAGGAGAATCAGGAGAAGGCGGCTGCAATGGAACTGCGTATGCAGTCCCTAGCAGAATCACACATGGAGGTATGCTGAGCACATGCCGATGAAGACTGGAAAGATCGTCATCTCGGATAAGCTGGGTTCAGTTCCCCTAGAGGAGGTAGAATTCTGGCCCAGCAAGGCATCATATCCGGACTGCTATGTCCGGCTGAGAAAAGAACCAGCTTCAAGGGAGGAGACAGAGCCGAAGGAGGTCATTATTATGTACCACGCTAAGGCTCAAGCCCTACTTTCATCCTCGATGAAAGAGAGGGGCTTCTCTAATTCGAAGGTAGCTGCATTGAGCAAGAAGCTCCCTTCTTTTGTGTCCTCTCCTGATAGAGCCTTCCCCTTTTTACAAAAAGGGTTTGCGGCTGTCCTAAAGGCAGTCGAGGCCGGCAAGCCTTGCCCCTCCCTGAAGGAGTGTAAACCCTTGTCGCTGGCTCTGCCTATGGACCACAAAGACTGGAAGGATGTCCATCTGACATTCTCAGTGGGAAAGTTGGAGGCTGATATTGCCGGACGGCAATTCGGCGAGGACCTCCCCAAGCTGTCCGAATCTCTTTTACGAAGAGAGTTCGAGACCAAAGAAAGACTGGCTGCCTCCATGTCTCATCAGACTACTCTTGAGACAATGGTAAGTGACCCTAAGGTCCATGAAATGTTCATGGTAGTGGCTAAGTCTCACCTAGCCACAGTGACGAAGGACCTTTATGGCTTCATCGAGGCAAGGAGAGCTTGCAGGGAGTTCGTGTTCACCGGGGCTTCGGTGAGACACGAACCAAGGAAATTAATCTCCTCCAACATTTGGGGAAAAGACCTTTTCCCTACCGATGTGGTCAAAGAGGTTGTTGATAAGGCCGCTGTGGAGAATAGAAACCTTCTCCAGAAGTGGGGCCTGGCTATCAAAAGAAAATCTTCCCCGGATGAGGGTCCTCAACCAAAGAGGAAGAATATGAGGACTAGGCTACCATCTCGGCCAGCCAAGCCTTATAGACAGCAACTGCAATTGTCTTTGCCTCCAGTGCCCCAGATGGTGGCACAAACCCCGACTGCTTTTCAGTGGGTACCCCAGGCTGTGCCAGGTCAGTCAACCACATTCGCCCCAACGTTCGAAGGACAGTCTTCTTCCTTTCGTGCAAAACCTAGAGGAGCAGCCAGAGGCTCGTCTAGGCGCCCCTCAAGGGGAAGGGGATTCAGAGGTGGTCGTGGTCAAGGAGGCAAGACCTCAGGACGGCAGTCCAAGTGAAATGATACCGGTAGGAGAAAGACTGATGAAATTTTGGGATCGCTGGACCTTCGATCCCATGGCCCAAAGCCTACTCAAGAATGGACTGGGTTGGAGCTGGTACAGCACTCCACCCCCATGCCTTCGGTTTTTCCAACACTCCACCCCCGTTTTGGAGGAGTACGTTCAAGAACTGTTGGAGAAAAATGTGATCCGAAAGGTGAAGTCCATCAAATTCCAAGGGAGGCTGTTTTGTGTTCCCAAGAAAGACTCGGAAAAGCTCAGAGTCATTCTGGACTTGTCACCACTCAACAAGTTCATAGTGAATTGCAAATTCAAGATGCTAACACTGCAACACATAAGGACCTTACTGCCCAAGAGGGCATACTCAGTCTCTATAGACTTGTCAGACGCCTATTGGCACATTCCAATCAGCCGTCGACTCTCCCCCTACCTAGGGTTCAGGCTACAACGGAAACTGTACGCCTTCAGAGCCATGCCATTCGGGCTATACATAGCCCCAAGGATTTTCACGAAGCTTGCGAGCGCAGCTCTCAAACAATTAAGCCTAAAGGGAATTCAGGTAGTAGCCTACCTGGACGACTGGCTGGTGTGGGCAGCATCCGAGACCGAATGCTTGCAAGCTTCCAGTCAGGTGATCCAGTTCCTAGAGTACCTAGGCTTCAAGATCAACAAGAAAAAGTCTCGACTTTCTCCATCCCAAAAGTTCCAGTGGCTGGGAATCCACTGGGACCTTTTGTCACACAGTTTCTCCATCCCGACGAAGAAAAGGAAGGAGATAGCGGGCTCTGTCAAGAGACTTCTAGATTCCGAAAGGATATCAAGACGCGAATAGGAGAGGGTACTAGGCTCTCTCCAGTTTGCTTCAGTGACAGACCCAGTGCTAAGAGCACAGCTAAAGGATGCAACCGGAGTTTGGAGAAGGTATGCATCAAACGCGCGAAGAGACCTGAGAAGACCAGTGCCGCCTCGGCTACGTACTCTTCTCAGACCTTGGTCCCAAGCCAGACATCTAAAGAAGTCGGTTCTTCTTCAGCCACCTCCCCCGTCGATGACGATTCACTCAGACGCCTCAAAGGAGGGATGGGGAGGTCACTCTCATCGGAAAAAAGTCCAGGGGACTTGGTCCAAGCTATTCAGGACCTTTCATATAAACTTTCTAGAAGCTATGGCAGTGCTCCTTACCTTAAAGAAAGTCTCCCCGCGTCACTCGATCCACATAAGATTGGTGACGGACAGCGAGGTGGTTGTGAGATGCTTGAATCGACAAGGGTCGAGGTCACCACCTCTCAACCAAGTGATGTTAGCCATTTTCCGATTGGCGGAAAAGAAGAAGTGGTACCTGTCGGCAGTTCACCTTCAAGGAGTCCGCAATGTGACAGCGGACGCTCTATCCAGGTTCACACCGATAGAGTCGGAATGGTCCTTAGACGCAGGATCTTTTTACTTCATTCTGAATCAAGTCCCAGAACTGCAAAGAGACCTCTTTGCGACGAAAGACAACAAGAAGTTGCCCCTGTACGTGTCCCCGTACGAGGACCCCTTAGCGGAAGCAGTGGACGCAATGTCCCTCGACTGGAACAGATGGTCCAGGATTTATCTGTTCCCTCCTCACAACCTTCTGTTGAGGGTCCTCAACAAACTGAGATCCTTCAAGGGGGTAGCGGCAATAGTGGCCCACAAGTGGGCGAACAGTATGTGGTTCCCCTTGGCGTTGGAACTACAGATGAAGTTCGTGCCGCTATCACATCCAGTTCTGACCCAGCGAGTCCAGAAGTCGACTGTCTGCGCTTCATTACAGAAAACCCAGACCCTGCAGCTCATGATTTTCTCGCCCTAGCGGTGAAAAAGCGTTTCGGGATTTCGAAAGCCAGCATAGACTTCCTAGAGGAATACAAGTGCAAATCGACTATAAGGCAATATGAGTCATCTTGGAGAAAATGGGTGGCCTTTGTAAAGGCAAAGAATCCGCAGGAGATCTCAACAGACTTCTGCTTATCTTTCTTCATCCACCTCCATGGCCAAGGGTTGGCAGCTAACACGATTTCAGTGTGTAAATCTGCTTTGATGAGACCCATTTTATTTGCCTTCCAGATCGACCTAGGTAACGAGATCTTTAATAAAGTTCCGAAAGCCTGCGCTAGGCTCAGACCTTCAGCACCTCCAAAGCCCATCTCATGGTCTTTAGACAAAGTTCTTCATTTCGCCTCCCTGTTGAGCAATGAAGAATGTGCGTTAAAGGATTTGACGCAAAAAGTTATTTTCCTATTTGCACTCGCGTCCGGGGCCAGGGTTAGTGAGATCGTAGCCCTCTCGAGAGAGGCAGGTCGTGTTCAGTTCCTGGATGGGGGGGAGCTGAACCTGTTTCCGGATCCTACGTTTCTCGCCAAGAATGAGTTACCCACCAACAGGTGGGGTCCCTGGAGAATCTGCCCTCTGAAAGAAGATGCATCTCTATGTCCAGTAGAATGCCTAAAGGTCTATCTTCGTAGAACTTCAGACTTCAAGGGTGGTCAACTATTCAGGGGAGAAACATCAGGCTCAAATTTATCTCAACTCAGAGCGAAAATCACATATTTTATTCGCAGAGCGGATCCTGACAGTACACCCGCAGGTCACGATCCGAGGAAAGTTGCCTCATCCCTAAATTTCTTTAATTGTATGGATTTTGAACATCTCCGTTCATACACGGGCTGGAAGTCTTCCAGGGTGTTCTTTCGCCACTATGCGAAGCAAGTAGAGGAACTTAAGAGATCTGTGGTAGCAGTGGGTCGTGTAGTTAACCCTACTGTTTAACTCTGCGAGGAACAGTGGTCTTAATTGGGACGATTAAGTCCAGGGTGAGTGTGTAGGTACATACTGTACTACAAACTAAATGAGGGCACCAAGTGCCCATATAGACTGTTCCTTCTTTCAAAGGTGAACCTAGCATAAGTTCAGACATGTGTGCCAAGCGTTTCTAACGCTAATGTGATTGATTTGTAATACAGACTTTTTATGACTTGATACCTTGGTATCTTATTAAAGTGGTGTTTAATGGTTTCTCTTTCAGATAAACAAGTTCTGTTTACTATCATACTTATGCTTAAAGTTTTGGGTTATCCTCTTTTATATAAATATATATATTTGTTGTTAACCTGTCTGTTTATTATCTATCAATAAACTTGTTCTTGAGAACCTTGCGTCTCTTTCACCTGTGTCAATTTATTGGTATAATTGAGCATTTTAATTCTATGTATCTTATCTGGGATAATTCTGATAGAATTGTTCTGTTATGCAAGCTATGTTGCATTGGTTTATGTAAGTCCCCTAATGGGAGGACTCCGTCCCATAAAGGGACGAGGGCGGTTTTATTAGTTTCTTCCTATGCGGATATAAACCTTTGTCCAATACAAGTATTGTGCGGATTACTGGTCAATATATTGACGCAGTGGTTCTATACAAACTATGCTTTACTTAACCCTGGATAGGTACGGTCCTCGGACACCCCTTTAAGGGTATACTCGGACGCGAACGACCCCGACGCCAAAAAAAATTCTTGAAAAATCAGTTTTTGCAGTAACCTCCTTTTTTCTTTTGCCAAAAAAAACTTCAATGAATGCTTAAAACAACTGTATAGATAAATACTACTCATCTGCAGAAAAACTATTTATTATAAATATTTTAAAAAATTAAGTAGAAAAAAAAAAGACCTGACATAAAAATTCATAAAAAAAAAGTTTATACATATATACACAAATCCTTTTAGGAATTGATTCTTGAATGTTTAGGACACATCTTGATGTATTTTGGATGAAGTCAGACCCATGGAGGTGAAGATCTGAAATGAGAAAAAAAGGGTAACTTTTTTTGGCCAAAAAAATTTGTCCAAATTTCATGAATTTTTTTGGGTACCCAAATGAAATAGGAAGTGGCTAATTTTTTTAGGGAATAAACATATGTTATCCTAAAATAGAAATATGTAAAAAAATCTTCATTATTTTGTAAATTACATTTATATCAGGGGCCATATCTAAAGGTAATTTTTTGAGTACTTAGAAATTCCGTAAAAAAATACATATATTTAATATATAATATGATATTTATGCAGATAAAAATATACCAAAATATCACAAATTCTATAGGGAACAAGAATATATATAGATAGGGCAGCTTACGCTTCGGATATGTCCACAAAATGGCCGCCAACCACACTGACTCAGACTCCCTAATCTGCCACTTGAAATGTAGGAAGGGTATGTCAATTTCAAGGTGTTATTTACTAATCTAATTATTATTGGATATGCATAAAAATTGTATGGTGGGTTGCTGGATAATTGTCGATTATTTTACGACTATAAAATTAAAATTCTGACCCAAAAATTTTTTTTTGAAGGGAAATAAAATCGAAAAAAAAAATGTAAAACAATATTTTAGCTAAAAAAATTTGATGATATTCAATCAAAAAAAAAGTAAACAAAATTTTCCGACAAATAAACATCTAGAGGAATCATTACTCTGTGATAGTTCCTTAGTACGTAGTAATTTTGAAAGAATTGGGAAAAAACGAAAAAATGGCAATCACCGGAAAATCGAACACATACCTATATATACGCCATATCTGGCTAAAAAAAAGATAGGCATGGGTAGCCAGATCATCTAGAAACACTTTCCAACACTATAAAAATATAAGTTTTGCGACACTACTTGCCAATTCCTTACGGTAACATGACTAAGCAAAAAAATGCAAAACAAATAAAAAGGGGCACTCGAGGAAAAATGGCTAACATTCTAATATACGGCATTACAGAAAAAAAAAATTCAGCCACGTGCTAGGCAAACCATCAAGGCACATTTTCCGACAAATAAACATCTAAATGAATAATTACTCTGTGATAGTTCCTTAGTACGTAGTAATTTTGAAAGAAATGGGAAAAAACGAAAAAATGGCAATCACAGGAAAATCGAACACATACCTATATATACGCCATATCTGGCTAAAAAAAGAAGATAGGCATGGGTAGCCAGATCATCTAGAAACACTTTCCAACACTATAAAATTATAAGTTTTGCGACACTACTTGCCAATTCCTTACGGTAACATGACTAAGCAAAAAAATGCAAAACCAATAAAAAGGGGCACTCGTGGAAAAATGGCCATTCTAATATACGGCATTTCAGAAAAAAAAAATTTCAGCCACGTGCTAGGCAAACCATCAAGGCATATTTTCCGACAAATAAACATATAAATGAAATATTACTCTGTGATAGTTCCTTAGTACGAAGTAATTTTGAAAGAAATGGGAAAAAACGAAAAAATGGCAATCACAGGAAAATCGAACACATACTTATATATACGCCATATCTGGCTAAAAAAAAAATAGGCATGGGTAGCCAGATCATCTAGAAACACTTTCCAACACTATAAAAATATAAGTTTTGCGACACTACTTGCCAATTCCTTACGGTAACATGACTAAGCAAAAAAATGCAAAACAAATAATAAGGGGCACTCGCGGAAAAATGCCCAACATTCTAATATACGGCATCTCAGATAAAAAAAAAGACATGCACGTGTTAGCCCAACCATCAAGGCACACTTTCTAACACATGAACATGAAAAAAAAATCAATAATATACGGCAATTCCTTACTACGTAGTAAATTTTTACAAATATTGAAAAAAAACAGAAATTGGCAACCGCAGTTAAATACCCAATATACCAATAATTACGTCGTATCTGACAAAAACAAAATCACGCATGGGTAGCCAGATCATCTAGACACACTTTCCAACACTAAAAAAGCAAAAGTTTTACGACACTATTTCGCAATATCTTACGGAAAAATGACCTGGCAAAAAAATGAAAAAAAATGAAAAAGGGACACTCGCGGTAAAATGCCCGACATTCTAATATACGACATCTCAGATAAAAAAAAAGACATGCACGTGTTAGCCCAACCATCAAGGCACACTTTCTAACACATAAACATGAAAAAAAAATGAATAATATACGGCAATTCCTTACTACGTAGTAATTTTTACAAATATTGAAAAAAAAACAGAAATTGGTAACCGCAGTTAAATACCCAATATACCATAACTACGTCGTATCTGACAAAAACAAAGTCATGCATGGGTAGCCAGATCATCTAGACACACTTTCCAATACTAAACAAGCAAAAGTTTTACGACACTATTTGGTAATATCTTACGGAAAAATGACTTGGCAAAAAAATGAAAAAAAATGAAAAAGGGGCACTCGCGGTAAAATGGTCCTCGTGGTTTATGAACGACATTTTAACTAAAAAAAAAAACATGCACATGGTAGCCAAACAATCCACCAAGACTTTCCACAACTGATAACCTATACAAGTTGCACCATTCTACGACAATTTCATAATACGTAATAACTTTGATAATTATGCAAACTACCCCAGAAGGGTAAACTCGGACGCGAACGACCCCGACGCGTCTCAGAAATCGGGGAAGGAGTACAGCTACAGCAATGCACATCTGGACACTACTAGAGCGTGTAGGGGAGACACCTCCTGCAGGTCGATCACCCACAAATTCAGTCACGGGGGTGAGTCACGTGAGAAAAACCTGTTTTTTTTTGACGCTCGGGGTCGCAAACGACCCACCGTACCTATCCAGGGTTAATATAGGGCGAGACCACTATATTAGCTTGCCTGGTATTCATACATAGATATATGTACTCTTCGAGACTTTCCAGAGTCTAGTAGGACTCTTCCCTGTAGGGGGCAGGAAGCTCTAACATAGTTTATAGTTAGTTGAAAAGATGTATAACGGTAACATCTTAGGTCTCTAGGTCTAGTCGACCGGGAATAAATACCTCCGGGGAGTACGGCACGTTCTGAGAATCCACAGATACAGTAATGCTCTGGTACACTTCCATCAGGACGACATGGCTTGAGCCCAAAAAACGGATTTTGAGCGAAGCGAAAAATCTATTTTTGGGTGAGATAGCCATGTCGTCCTGATGGACCCGCCCTTGCCTTTCTAAGAAAGGGCTGTAGGACCCATCCCTACATACAGTATCTGTAGCACCTCGTGTACGCTACAAGGAATACAGATGGCGCCAGGATTGGTGCCAGGCACGCATACGAATCGGGGGATAGGGAAGCCTTGGGAGCGGCTCCCCTTTTTCTTTCCCGAATTCGTATCTCGTCAATCACCTCCTACGAGACGAAATCTCCGTTCAGGTCGTAGATTGCCATGTGACGTGTCTAGAATACGTCCTCTGATATGTCGCGATATCCCTTTCACGAGGGATACTCGCTCCAGGAGTTAGAATTCTGGTACCTTAAGGTAAATTCTCTGGGAATATCGCCGTAGTTGTAATAAACCCTAGGAAGCTACCCTATAGGAACTTCCATCAGGACGACATGGCTATCTCACCCAAAAATAGATTTTTCGCTTCGCTCAAAATCCGTTTTATTTCATCCTCAGTTGCCTATATAACTGATGCCATTCTGTTAAAGAGGTGTTTGTGTGTTATAGGTTTTGGTAAATTAACTTATAAGTTCATCTGTTGCAGAGTGAAACAACATTTTGTTTAGAAAAAATAATTTGACATACAATCTCTTGAAAATATCTCAAATATCAAGTGCCGTTATATGAATTGGTATTAGATGAAAATTTTTATTCAGGCATGTCTATCACTTGGCGTTTACCAATTAATATATTGTAACAGATTTACACGTGGCTCAGAATTAAATCAATTATGATATTCCTTGAAATGGGATTTCGTAATAGGACATGATTGCTTCGAATTTGATGATATTGATATGATACATTATTACAGTTAGAGCAAGCTAGTTTCATGTTACAATGAATGCCTTTTGCAATGTGATACCGATATCATCTCTTTCCAAATCAACCGAAATGTGCTGGAAATTATTATTATTATTATTATTATTATTATTATTATTATTATTATTATTATTATTATTATTATTATTATTATTATTATTATTATTATTATTTTCTGCTTTGTTCTATTATTTCTTTTTCTGCAAATATTTGGTCTTAAACTAATTTTCTCATATACAACACTGAGAATTATTATCATATCCCAGGTATTTGTTTTCCTTGTTGTTCTCCATCTTCAGCAAACATGAACGCAATGTTCGAATAATTATGGATTTGCTTCTTTTTAATATATCAAGTAATATTTCCAATTCAGTGTACCATAATGTCACTGAATAATTGAAAAAAAAAAATAGACTAATAGACCAATAAATGCAAAATAAATTTTTGTATGTTAGAATAATCTAATCTTGAACATATACAAAAGCATATATTGTAGATGCGTTAAAAATTAAGATATGTTTTCCCTTCCAATGAAAACATGAAAAGATTATTGGTAGTTCAAATCATGGAACATTTCCTCATAGCTATTCGTTACCTGGAATAAATCCCACGTAATATCAACATGTCACTTCAACTATTTATTCTCGTTATTCAACTTTTTAGGGTGGCGTTTTCAATGAAAATAATAAATTTTTGCGAGCAATCGATAGCGAGTAAAATCGCATAATAACTGATCTAACACAGACATGGTCAAGAGATATGCTTTACCTTAAAGAAAAAGAAAAAGAAAGGAAAAAGAGAATTCAATATATTTCCAGAAATTATGATTTTCCATCGTTTTTTGTAATGATTAGAAGTGTTGCTGAATAATTTCTTATTGAGATTTGATATCATGGTAGATTTTCCTAGGAAAACGTGATGCACCAAACCTATTATATATATTCTTACTAAAGAGTTGGTTTTACATCAGAAATGACAAAAATAAATTATTTATATCAAGAACTATGATAATTGGTTTTTCGTCCTTTTGAATTATATCCATAGCGACTGAATATAAACTATTATTTTAAAACTAAAATCATTTATTAATTTTCTTGATTTTCCGCTCATACAGGATTTGTGGAATTTTTCACATGAATTTAATCCCTATTTTTTCGTTTTTTATTTCCAATAAACCCTTTTTATTCGTTTAAATCTTCAGAAGTGTGGTTTCATTTATATAAATTAACTATATATGATGTGATAAAATATATTATGAAAAAAAAAGTGATAAAATCATTTAATTGAGAGAAATAGCATAATAGCAAATTATGCCATTTTCTCTGTTCACTTCCCATTTATTTCTCTTAGTCGACAGAGAGTTATTTTTTCAATGCATATCAATTTTTTGTGCAGTGCAGTGTTGAGTGCTGTTTACGTGTTTTTGGTGAATGAATAGTTATGGTGAGGAAAATCTTTTCATAATAAAATAGATGAAAGGTTTAATCTCAAAATTTCTTTATATTAGTTGCCTCAGGTTTATCTTGGCCTTGAATATCAATGGTGAATATTACTCTTATAAATAGAATACTCCTCTCTTTGTTTACTTCCTCTGTATTACTCCTTCCATTAGTCCAAAACCTGATCTCCAGTATGCCATACACATTTTCTTTTCTGTAAGATGAGTAATATAATCACTAGTCTCCACCTAACTTCAGGATATCATTAGCCTTGACCATTTCTTCTAAATGGTTAATTCATGTTGCATTATTCAATTAATTTGTAGTCCCTTTCTCATAACCTCCCAAGTTTTTCCTCACATTACCATACTTTGGCTATATCCGAAGTATGTTCATTTTCTTTACGATTTCTGTATTCACATAAATCCCTCAGCCAATGATTATATACAGACACTAGGATAACTTTTCCAGTTGTTTGAAGTTTTATACTGCGATACTGTAACTATTAGTAAAAGTAGTTTTTTATTCAAATATTCCAACTGCAAATTATATTCAAGCTTTCCATGAAATATAGAATTTTCCTCTAAGAACGAATAGTGGTAAATGCAATAAAACCAGACGTAAATTCTGTGTTGCTGTTGCTACTAATTACCGTTTCACCAGAAAAAATCCAAATCTAAGGACATAAGATTCGCCGGCAATTAACGAGATGGAACGTTTTATTATTCAAAGTTTTTATAGTTGAGGACTCGGGTGATATATGATGCCAAAATTCTTTCAAACTCGTTCCTGCAATTAACGAAGAAATCTTCCACACACAGACAATGCTGACATCTTGAAAACAGATATGAAAGTAATACCCTTGTATTTGCGCCAAAGTATATTTCTTTTTTCCAGAAGTTCAATTCAACGCTGAATCTTATAAAAGGCTTGATATATGATCACATTGATTTATTAACGAATATGTAGTAAGATCAAGAATATATATCTATACACACACACACACACACACACACACACATATATATATATATATATATATATATATATATATATATATATATATCAGTGCAAATTCTGTTATCAAATATCCTTTCTCGTTCATTTCCTCTATGCCATTTCCTCCAAGTATTCTATTGATGTTTTCATGGCTGCACCCGACGTGTCCATACAAGTGTGATCACACAACTAGCCTTTCCTCTATTTCTGTTGTTGTTATGATTTCATCCATATCTCTACAGGACTTATTTGTCGCCTCTTCACTGCACTTGGTCTGTGGCCCATGTACTTATTATATTTAAAATATGCCCAACACATCACTGCCTTACTTTCATTATTCTCTCATTCTTCCTTTCAACACCTATAAGGTTTTCTTTCATTTCTTTACCGATGTCAATCCATATACCACTTCTTCCTGTTTCATCAGCTCAGCTATATAGCAATTTATATACACTGCCAATATCCTTTGCTTCATTTCCTCTCCATCATTTTTCCTGCCTACATAAAATATGCCCTCTCCTCTCCAAATGATATCTGCCACTTCCCTGCATCGACCATTTATGCTACCCACGTTCACTGTTCTAATTCTTATTACTTGAACTTGATTCCTTAACCGTGCCCGACGTTTTCGCAGTAGCCCTTGGCTGTCCATGGTTTTGGCCAAAACAATTAATGTTTGATTCCTTTCCTGCCATTAACCCTCACCACTTTCCCGGCCTTTGGACCGGCATAGAGTTGTACTGGCTTCTCCTGCATTAATAACTCGTTAAAAGAAACCCTGCGTAGGTCGATATTGAACGTAAGTGGGATTTTTCCGGTGTAAATATACTTGAAGTTTCCTCATATACAAAAAAAAAAAAAAAAAAAAAAAAAAAACATGTGAAGTATAACATTGTGCAGTACGGTACAGCTCCTAAATACATATTGCACTGTATATATAGTTCTTGAATGAAATGTAAATAGTGATATATGAGAGAGAGAGAGAGAGAGAGAGAGAGAGAGAGATAGAATAGCGTGTCCGAGTGTACCCTTGAGAGAGATAATTCTAACCCAAGACAGTGGAAGACCATGGTGCAGAGGTTATGGCACTAACCCTGACTGAATGAAAATGGTCTTATTTCGGAGTGTCCTTCTCTTAGAAAAGTGGCTTACCAAAGCAAAAGAACCGATTTTATCCGTACCAATAGGAAAGTGGCCACTGAACAAATAGTGCTGTAGTTAATCCCTTGAGTGAAAAAGGATTGTTTGGTAATCTCAGTGTTGTCAGGTATATGGGGAGAGAGGAGAATATGTAAAGACTAGGCCAGACTATTGGGTGTAGGTGTAGGCAAAAGGACAATGAACAGTAACCAGAAAGAAGGATCCAATGTAGCACTGTCTGGCCAGTCAAAGGACCCCATAACTTTCTAGCAGTAGTATCTTTACGGGTGGCTGGTGCCTTGGCCAACTTTCTACCTATTAAGATCGATATCTGTTTAATAAACTATAGTTGCATTCTTCTCGCCTCTCAGATATCACGTAACTGGTGCCTTGCACATTGGTGACCAGCGGAGTGTACGGCTCCCTCGCGTCTTCCCCCTCACTACTATGCCTTACTGTATTATGAGTCTGACTTTTGACACTGACTTTACTATTAATGCTACACCCTTGAAGCTACTACCCTTCACCACTACAGAGTTGCAACGGACCAAGGTCCAGTTTCAGATTAAGGGCATGACTCACTCAAGCACCAAAGTAGTCTATGTTTTCACAGAAATTCCCGTGGACACTTTCCCGGAAATATTAGATTGGGTTTGTGACGAAGGGGACACCCCAATAGCATATGATGACCTCAAATCATACCTCCTGGAGCACTACTTAACATCACCAGCCAATCGTATAACCAAACTTTATCAGCGCTCTCAACAACCATTAGTAGAATAAAAGGTTTAGCCGGTGCTCAAGGAAATGACCAGTATATCTTCATTACAACATGCCGTGGACATCTCTCCTCATGAAGTGGATCTTCTTCATGCTATTTGGGTACAGTGCCTACCTGAACCTGTGAATGCTGCAATCCCCAGTGTCAATGTTTTGCCTACGAAGAACCTGATGACAAAAGTTTACATCCTCATAGACAGCCATTTCATGATCCTCAAGTCCTCCATAAATGAATTAACTCCTGAGAAAGAGGAGAACTATTCAACATTTACAGAAGCTAACATGATTGCAGTAGGAAACAGATATCCACCCTGTGCCATAATGGAGCGGATACAAAAGCTGTCCACCACCAACATATACCAACCATCGCTTACTCCCCAACCAACGACCTCTACAACCACTTATTGATGCCCATCATCCCTAATGTAGATTTTTTGCTTTTGAAGGACCTGGTGACCAAGGTAACGACCATATAGACAGCCACTTCATTACCTTCAAGACCCCCATCAATGCCTCCACTCCTGAGAAAGAGGAGAACTATTCAGCATCTACCAAAGCTAATGTGATTGCAGTAGGACACAGATACCCATCCAGTGTCAGGCTGGAGCGGCGACAAAGCCGCCCATCACCAACTTATACCCTCCAGCACTTACTCCCAAACCAACGACCTCTAGAGCCACTTACTGACGTCCATCAGCCACAGTTATGCTACTACCACTCCAGGTTTGGGGCTGCTGCAAAGAAATGTGTGAATGGTTATCAGTGACCAAAAATGTGTATATAGGCCATCACTTGTGGCGGTGGCCTCCGGTGTGACTAATCTTTTCTTTTCCATGATGCAGATTCTCGTGTGTGTTTGTTGGTAGTTACATGTGCTTGCCATTTTCTTCTGCCAAACCCACTCTCTAGGACATTGCATAGTCTGGCTAAGTTTACTGACATCGGCCTGGTAGCTGCTAATGTATGTGCAATACCCACCAACGCTGATGAAACCCTCAAATTATTGTTTGGAAATGCAAAACATTATTGGAAGTCTCCCGTTGCTGATGTTACATTGTCAATCCTCGTTGCAGAATTCCTATCACTTTCCCACCTCCTAGTTGATGTTGCTCACTGTCAGTTAGTCAACTTGGATTCATACTCCTCGACACCTCTCCAACCACCTCATCCAACCTTGATCTCAACATCAGTGCACCCACAGCCATCTAGGCTCACCTTCTCACGT
This sequence comes from Palaemon carinicauda, assembly GCF_036898095.1. Taxonomy (NCBI): domain Eukaryota; kingdom Metazoa; phylum Arthropoda; class Malacostraca; order Decapoda; family Palaemonidae; genus Palaemon; species Palaemon carinicauda. The sequence goes on from NC_090730.1 coordinate 49,617,859, forward strand.
CATACCTGGAACTTTTCCATCAAGAACTTCGTCAAACGCCCATGGCTCCTATCAAACACTGTATTTATCACCACATTAAGATGGCAGGGCCCCAAGTGTTCGTTAGATTCTGACGCCTGGCATTGGATTGTTTGGATGCCGCTAAATAAATGCTCACCAAAATAGAAACAATGGTCCTCTGTCAAAAGACTCAAGCCCGTCACTATCACCCTTACATATCATCAGGAAGGAAGATGGCTCTCTGCATTGTGTGGGAATTACAGGTGTCTCAACATGCATACAGACCGGATTACTACCCCCAACCATACATTGCTGAAATGACCTCCCACTTGCACAAAGAGATAGTTTTCTCCATGCGTGAAAACACAGAAGACATCCCAGCCATCAACAACCCTTTAGGTACATACACCTTCAAGTACTCCTATTTGGCCCTTCGTAATACTGGGGCCACTTTTCAACACCTCATGGATGAAATTTTAAGGGATCTTCCCTTTTTTGTATGTTATGTGGACAACATACTTATGTTCTCTTTCTCCAAACAGGAACACCTCCGTTATCTACACATCGTACTTGACCACCTACAACAGAACGGTCTTTTAGTCCAGTTTGACAAGTGTTCCTTTGGCCTCGGCAAAGTATTGTTCTTAGGAAACCGCATCACTCCTGAAGGAGTCACCCCCTAGCTGAGAATGCAGCAGCCATTCAGAGCTCACCCAAACCCTCGACCATCAAAGCACTGCAAAAATTCTTGAGCATGATCAACTATCATCACCGTTTCCTTCCAGCTATCGGCACCACTCTTGTCCTCTCTATGCCTCACTCAAAGGCCAGCCAAAAGACTGAACTGTAGTGGGGGCCCCTTCAAGAAATGGACTTCTGGAACTTGAATTATGCCCTATTAACACTGCTTCTCTCACTTATCCCATGATACATGCACCACTTCTCTGCACTAATGCCAGCAACATCACTATTGGTGCAGTACTTGAGCAGGTGGTTACCACCTCGCCCTGTCCATGGACCTTCTACAGTTAGAAAACGGTCCAAGGCACAGTCTGGTTAATCTACCTTTGACAACGTATTGCTGTCTGTACACCTGGCTGACCGTCACTTTTGCTACTTCTTGGAAGGTATACCTTTCGTCATTCACACGAACCACATGCCTCTGGTGCACGACTTCACTTGACAGTCCAAAGCCTGGTCCTTCATCTGTGCCGACATCCCTCTGCTTCGGCAGAATCCCATTGCCAATGCCCTGTTTAGAAACATATTGGATGCTATTCACCTAATATTAAATTATAACGCCTTGCCAAAAGCCTAACAAAAAAATCTCGAGTACCAAGCATATAGGAAATCCTGCACATCCCTACGTTGGGAAGACATTCCCCTATACAACTTCAACGACTTTCTCCTCTGTGATGTCAGTACTGGTAAACCTAGACCGTGAATACATGTTCCTATGTGCCAACAGGTTTTTTTATTACATTCATAGCCTTTCACATCCCTCGCACCAATGTACTGCAAATCTACTGAAGACAGAGTTCATTTGGCTCGCCATTTCTAAAGATGTTCAGGATTGTGCCCACACCTACTTTATGTCAAACTTCAAAAGTACATTGACACACAGGATTGAGCACCTTTCCTCAACCTCACCGTCATTTTCCCTACATTCAAGTCGACGTAGTAATCCCCCTGCCCACATCAATAGGACATCATTACCTGTTTACACTCGTCAACCACCTCACTCATTAGCCTGAAGATAATCTCTTAGAAACTGGCACGTCGCCCTCAAGTAGTCTTAAGTTGGATAGCTTGGTTTGGTATCCCAGATTATATTACTTCTGACAGGGGTACCACTTTAATCTCTCAATTGTGGACATTATTAGTGAATCTCCTTTGAATTACCCTACATCAGACAACCACTGACAACCCTGCTGCCAACGGGATGGTTAAATGTTTGTAATCCCACCCTCAAAGCACCTTTAATGTCCCACAGTAAGGACTCCAGGTAGTTTAACCAGCTTGGGACTAAGGACCGCTCCTAGAGATGACCTGGAAGTCTGGGCAGCTCAAATGCTGCGTGACAAACCGTAGAGCATCTCTGACAATTTTGTTCTGTCTGCAACATCTTCCGACAATCTCCAGGGTCTACACCAGACTTACAAGCCCTAAGCTAAGTAACACATGCAGAGACCTCTGAACTCGGCAACGTACGATTTCCTGTACAATGACAATAGCAAGCCAATACTAACAGCCCCTTCCGCGGGCTCTTTACTAGGGATACATTATGGACCAAAAGCATACCTCCTCAACATCGCCTCGAACCTGCAAATCTCCTGGCAGATGACCCGCTTACAGTATGCCTGT
>NC_090730.1:49625222-49635222 GCF_036898095.1 Palaemon carinicauda
TGGTGGGTAGTTCGTTTTTAGCGAGAAACGTCGGATCCGGGAAGAGGGTAAGGTCTCCTGAGTCTGTAAACAGGATGTGACCCTCGTCTCTTGATAATGCCACTATTTCGCTGACTCGGGCTCCTGAGGCTAGAGCAAAAAGAAATATAACTTTATGAGTCAGATCCTTGAGAGGGCACGAATCGTTGTCCCAGTTGGAGGCAAAATGGAGCACCTTGTCCAGGGACCAGGAGATAGGTTTTGGTGGGGGTGCTGGGCGTAGACGAGCGCATGCCTTCGGCAGTTTATTGAAGATGTCGCTGGACAGATCAATCTGGAAGGCGTACAGTAGTTGTCTAGTCAAGGCCGATTTGCAGGTAGAAATCGTGTTGGCTGCTAAGCCCTGTCCATGAAGGTGAATGAAGAAGGACATGCAAAAATCAATGGTGATTTCCGTAGGATTTTTTGCCTTGACGAATAAGACCCACTTTCTCCAGGATGATTCGTATTGCCGTTGTGTGGATTCGGTCTTGTATTCCTCGAGGAAGTCTAGACTTTTCTTCGAGATCCCAAACCTCTTCTTCGTGGCTAGGGAGAGAAAATCATGAGATGAAGGTCCCTGACTTTCGATGATGAAGCGAAGACAGTCGAATTCTGTACTTGCTGGGAGAGAACTGGGCCCAGGAGAGGGATCAGCGTGGGCTGTAGCTCCAGGACTAGGGGGTACCAGTTGCTCCGGGGCCACTTGGGACCCACTAGGGCCGCTGTCCCTTTGAAGGTTCTTAGTTTGGAGAGGACTTTCAGCAGAAGGTTGGTGGGAGGAAACAGGTAGATCCTGGACCATCTGTTCCAATCCAGTGACATGGCGTCCACTGCTTCTGCTTTGGGGTCCTCGTACGGGGCCACATATCGAGGAAGTTGATTGTTGTCGCTCGTTGCGAAGAGATCGATCTGAAGTTCTGGGACTTGGTGAGAGATGAAGGAGAAGGATCTTGCGTTTCGGGCTTGTCCGAGATAGAGCGTCCGCCGTCACGTTGCGGAATCCTTGTAGATGAACTGCAGACAGGTGCCATTTCTTCTTCTCTGCCAGACGGAAGATTGGGAGAAGCCCCTGATTTATCTGGGGCGATCTTGAGCCTTGGCGATTGAGACATCGGACTACCACTGAGTTGTCCAGGGTTAGACGAATGTGGATCGAGGAAGGCGGGGAGAGTTTCTTCAGAGTTAGAAGGTCCTCTATGGCCTCCAAGATGTTGATGTGAAACGTCTTGAATAGGGGAGACCATGTTCCTTGAGCCTGTTTTTGGTGGGAGTGACCTCCCCAACCCTCCAGCGAAGCGTCCGTGTGGATGTTGAGTGATGGAGGTGGGTGTTGAAGAGGGATGGACCTTTTCAGGGCCTTTGCTTCCGACCACGGCTTTAGGAGTAACCAAAGTCTGTTTGGGAGCCGTCTCTTGAGGTCTCTTCGAGCGATGGATGCGGAACGTCTCCAAAATCCCGCGGCATCCTTTAGCTGTGCACGCAGCACTGGGTTTGTCACTGAGGCGAACTGTAGAGAGCCTAGAACTCGTTCCTGCTGACGTCTTGAGATCCGTTTGGATTTCAGCAGTCTTTTGACAGACCCTGCCATTTCCTTCCTTTTCTTCTGGGGAATGGAAAGGTGGTGTGACTGAAGATTCCACTGGATTCCTAACCATTGGAACTTCTGAGCTGGAGAGAGGCGAGATTTCTTTATGTTTATCTTGAATCCCAGGTGTTCCAGAAACTAGGTGACTTTGTTGCAGGATCTTAGACAATCTTCGGGCGATGTAGCCCAAACCAGCCAGTCTTCGAGGTAGGCCATCACCTGGACGCCGCGGAGGTGGAGCTGTTGAACGATGGCGTCTGCCAGCTTTGTGAAGATCCGTGGGGCCATATTGAGGCCGAAGGGCATGGCCCTGAAAGCGTAGCTTTTCCTTTGGAGTCGAAATCCTAGGTAGGAGGAAGCGTGGTGGTTCATTGGAACGTGCCAGTAGGCATCCGCCAGGTCTATGGAGACCGTGTAGGAACCTTGAGGCAGAAGGGTCCTTATCTGTTGAAGAGTCAGCATCTTGAACTTGTTGTTCGCTATGAACTTGTTGAGGGGGGATAAGTCTAGAATGACTCTGAGTTTGTCGGAGTCCTTCTTGGGGACGCAAAACAGTCTCCCTTGGAACCTGGTTGACTTTACCCTCCTTATCATCTTTTTGTTCAAGAGTTCTAGGACATATTCTTCCAGAAGGGGGGTTGACTGTTGGAAGAACTGCTGGAAGGTTGGGGGTGGTTGAGTCCAGCTCCAGCCTAGACCCTTCTTGACAATGCTGTGTGCCCAGGGATCGAAGGTCCAACGATCCTGGAATTGGCGGAGTCTTCCTCCCACCGGAAGCACTTCATTGCTTCTGGTTTCCCGAGGTTTTACTACCTCGGCCGCTAGCTCCCTTTCCTTGTCTGCCTCTGGAGGGACGGCGAGATGCATCTCTGCCTGCACCTCTGTTTGAGCCTCTACCTTTGGGACGAAAGGTAGTTGACTGTTGCTCAAAAGCAGGGGTGAAAACCGGCGACTGTGACAAGACCGGTTGGGTGACCAGCTGAAAGGTATGCTGTGGCTGAGCTGACACTTGGGGAGTAGCGGATCCCGGAAACTGCCGTCTCTGTTGACGTTGCTGGGGTTTCGGTTTTGTGGGTTTCCTCTTAGGTTGAGGGCCGTCGTCCTGAGAGGATTTCCTTTTCTTCGACATGCCCCACTTGTGGAGAAGGTTCCTGTTCTCCGTGGCGGCCTTGTTGGTGATCTCTTTCACAAGGGAGGAGAGAAAGAGGTGCTTACCCCAGATGTTGGAGGAAATCAGCCTCCGGGGTTCGTGTCTCACTGTAGCACTGGAAAACATGAATTCACGACAGGCTCTACGAGCCTTCGTGAAGCTGTACAGATCCTTTACTACGGTCGCCAAATATGTTTTGGCGAAAACCATGTAGTAGTCAGGGACCCTAATGTCACCGGCCATGACTTCGAGCTGTACTTGGAGGGACATGGATGCGGCGAGCCTTTCCTTCGTATCATGTTCCCGACGAAGGAGATGGTCATTAAGTTTTGGGAGGTCTTCGTTAAACTGACGGCCAACGACATCAGGTTCTAGTTTTCCCACCACAAATGTTGAATGGACATCTTTCCAGTGTCTAACATCAGGGGGAGTAGTCAGGGAGAAGGGTCTGCACTCCTCCAGTGCAGGGCAAGGTTTTCCTTCTTCCACTGCCTTATGCACCGCAGTGAAGGCCTTTTCCAAGAAGGGGAGGGTCGCATCGTCTGGTGCGACGTAGGTAGGGTGCTTCTTGCTAAGCGCCGGAAGTTTCGAGCAGGTGAAGCCCCTACTTTTCACTGTATTGGCCAGCATTGCCTGGGCCTTCGAGAGATCGAACACTATAACCTCCTTCGGTTCGGTCTCTTCTTTAGAGGCAGGTTCGGAACCGAATTTGGATGTAACAGTCCGGGTAAGCCTCAAAGTTCGGGAAGAGTTCCACTTCTTCCAGCGCGATCGAGCCGATCTTTTCGCTTATGAAGATCTCGCCCGTCGTAATTGGCATGTGCTCGGCATACCTCCAGGGGTTGGTATCTGAGCATGCAAGGAGGTCCTTAACCGAAATCCTTTTCGGCTACTTCGAACTTCCCATGTTGGACCTGAAGAACTCATGCGTCTCGCGGAGTTTCTTATCCATGAGAGCCTCAAGCATTTTGAAGATCTCCTGGGCATTGGATGGGGTAGGATCCGGGGTAGCAGATGTAGACGGGAGTGATATGTCCGTCAGTGCAGGAGTCGGTGTGGGGGTGGAAGGTGGAGCGACCTCCTGCTCCGACTCAGGGTATTCCACATGGTCTTCCTTATAGTCCAGTTCGTCGCCCATGAGGTTCCTCTCCGTGTTCTCCGACACTTCCAACATACGTTCCGCGTTGTCTGCATCCAAACGGCACTCGTGCATGGACTGAGCCATGACTACATCCGGTTCCACCGTTATCTGGACGGTGGGGATCTGATCCTTGGGGACCACTGAGTCTGGGGATGCCTTCGGGAAAAGCAAGGCCCTCAAGTCTTCGGTGGCAAGGTATGGTCCGGTGGCGTTCTTCTGGAAGCCACGCACCCACTTGCGTAGCTTCTCTTGAGAAGAGTCCCTAACCTCCGCTGAAGGAGGATTGTCGAACGCTTCGACCAATCGGTCCTTGCAGACTGTACAGTGCTGCGGGTCCCAAAACTTCAGATCGCCTTTCTTGTTGGCGCAAGGGGCGTGGGTCCTACACGCCGTGTGCCCGTAGAAGTGCGGGCGCTTCACTCCACAGAAGTTGTGGTCAAATTTCACGTACTCCTCCTGTAAGAGAAAAAGAACATGAGTATATGGAAGTCATACAAATGACTTATATTATTCTAAAGTTAAATATTAAGAAGTTAACTTTAGCTTAATCTTAAATAATTAATAACATTGTAATGTTAGAGAGTGGAGCGGGAAATGAAGTAGGTAGACACATACTCCGTGTATCCCACCCGGCTGGTTACCGTAACCTTATCAATAAGCAATTTGTTTGTGGCCGAGGACACAAGACAGAATTCTTCATAGATCGCCAGGGAGGCAGAAGGTAATTATAGCAGGAATTGCCTAAGATGTATATCTGGGACTGAGACCACTCAGGTCATTAATATGGGGGGGTGTAGAAGACCCCCATAGGGCAACGGTTTCCGGAAACCAGCCATGCTAAGATACACACAGCATGCTGGAAAATTGTGATATGCAAGAAGACAGCACGGCTATTAATAGAACGGTAAGACAATACCTATCTATTTGGGTAGTCAAGCCATCTGGTTGCAGTGAAGGGCTATCAGCATGGTGTTGATAGCTGGGAGAAGGGGTGCAAGTCTCTTGGCGTCTCCGGAAGGCGCCGGCAGACCGGCGGCATGCCGGAGGCCGCTCCAGCAGAGTTTCTGGCATTAGTGAAGACACATAGAGAAATCAGGAGTAATGCCAGGATGGTGGCCGCCGGCAAAGCGGTGGCACGCCGGCAGGAGGCGACGGCTCCGGCTGCCGGTTTGGTGACAGGGTCATAGGATAGGGAAAGTGGATATAGCATACCCGGACCGCCGACCCGATGGACGGACGACCGAAGCTAGGAGGTATAAGGGTAGGCCATCGGCTGTACACCGACGGGAGGCGGAAGCCCTCCAGCACACGGAGGACTGTCGGCCAGGGGGGAACAAGGAATGTGTCACCAAGGGGGGAGGGCGGTATCGCACGCAGTAGAGGCGGCAAGGGACCAGCACCAGGACAGGAAAAGAGACAGAAGGAGGGATGGAAGGGTAAGGATACGAACCCCATAGCATCCCACCTGAATGGGTGTACCCATGATAGAGGCTAGCCTTATCACCCAATGGCAGGGGGCCGGCAGGCGGCTGGGAGCCAGAGTAGCCCAAGGGAGGGCTAGGGAACACCCAAGAGGGGGGAGAACCCCTGCGGACAAAACGCATCCAGTGGCTAACCCCATAGGACACTATGAAGGGTATATGTACCAGAGCTGACTGCACACAGGGACTCAAGATAGCCCTGTCACTCCACCCTAAGGAGGAGTTGTAGGACAGGGGACAGATGGGTATAGGCTAACCTAAGTATAGGCTAGGCCATACAAGGGATAGGTGGGGAGGGGAGAAGAAGAAGGGTCTTCCATAGGGGAGGCTCTGTACCAAAGCGGCCACCAAGGAAGGGAGGACGCTCCCTAGCCTAAGGTAGGCAGCCTGGCTGAGAACGGTGCATGGGTACCGTTTCAAGCAAAGCACAGAACTAGCTCCCCTCGAGGCCTAACCTAGAGCAGGAATGTTACACCCTAAGCTAGGAAGGCTGGAAGGCGTATCGCAATTGCAAGGAAGGTCAGGTAACCTAACCTCAGCAATTGAGGAAGGACAGGCCGTTCCTCATTCTCGGACGCAACCCTAAGGGGAGATCATTCCCTTAGGGAGGACAGAGAAGCGATAGGTACTCTGGTATGGACTTGATCCCCTTACGTGGTAGGGGGAGCAAGGCTACACAGAGGGAATGCCCTAAGGCAGGGGGTGAAGGGAACATATAGGGGTCCTACATTTAGGTTAGGTTAGAAAGGAACACTATCAAACCTATCCCCTATATGGTCCCTGAAGGCGAAAACACTTGCATCACAGTAAAGAGTATCATAAAATAATGCCACTATCTTCATAACTTAACCCAGGATCACTGTAATATATCATGCATGAACACTGGTGATAGGCGCTCTGGCCTAGGGGCTAAGCTAGCGATCTAGTATGGGGTCAGGCGAGGACCGATAAAAAGCGTCAAAACACGATATATGAAGTTCCTAGCTATGAAGACTAAATAACTAATAATATCAATTAGTTAAAAGGCCGGAATAAGCTGTTCAGGCTAGCTAAATAACGCATGCAGGGTAACAGCGACGCCATAAAATGGCGTGTCCGGTAGTAGCGCAGCTCTGCCAGAAAACACAAAATATCTCAAAAAGTAAAAGTTACTTTACGGTCAGAGCTTATTTAAACAATACTGGGACCTGGTACTCAACTTTCCAGAAGAAGGCGAGGCCAAAGGTAGCGACATAACGAAGATGCAAGCCGATGAAAATAGCACAAGGGAAAATCCGTCTTAGCAAGGCAAGCTACTAGAAGAAGGATGAGGACGGACGTGACGTCATTTAGCAATGGTGACCGTTTGTTTACGTTTCGAGTACCATAAGTAGCCACGGACGAGTATAGATGTGGAATGCCTCCCCAGCTATTCTCCGCCCCTCCACATCGAAGTGTTAACTCTATGTGGGGTGCAGATAGCTATGTGGCGCGTTAATACATGCGTCCCCTGTTGATATACGATGTCTTAAAGGGAAACCTTTAGGATACTCGCTCCAGAAGTTAGAATTCTGTGATAACCTGTGGTTAAATTCTCTGGGAATATCTTAGTAGTTATATACCCAAGGAAGCTACCAATATGGAACCTTCCATCAGAACGCCATGGCTTGAGCCCAAACATATATATATATATATATATATATATATTCATGTTTATATATATACATATATATATATATATATATATATATTTATATATATATATATATAGACAGTATATATAATATATATATATAGACAGTATATATATGTGTGTATGTGTATATTTATATATATATATATATATATATATATACAGTGAACCCTCGCTACTTCGCGGTTCGACCATCGCGGATTCACCACTTCGCGGGTTTTTTCATAACTCATATATATATACATATCGCGAATTTTCCGGAAATTTCGAAAATACCGCGATATCTGAAGACCCCAAATACGATATTTCGTTGCCTGTAATTCCATTAATATTGTAATTAGTAATATCTGCTCTTACTGATTGTTCATTGCATTACATATGACATATAATTCAGCATTGAAAGAAATAAAACACAAAAAGAGAATGTGATCATACGATAATTCAGTACAGTATTGTATACAGTACGTAGTAAAATTAAATCGAACATGAAACGCAAATCAGATGCAGTCATACCATATTAGAATGGTGTAAGGCTGCTGATGGCTACTACTGTACTACAAATGTAATGGATGTGCTTCTTTTCCATGAATCTTCTGTATGTATACGTACGTAGTACTGCATCCAATAATATTCTTTGTTGCAAAAATCACATCTCGAATATGCGTACAAGAGAGAGAGAGAGAGAGAGAGAGAGAGAGAGAGAGAGAGAGAGAGAGACATCCTACTACAAAACAAGCGTAAAATAGCGTACGTAAAGCTGTATTATTATTATTATTATTATTATTATTATTATTATTATTATTATTATTATTATTGCTGTTGTTGTTATTAAAATTATTATTGTTATTATTATTATTATTATTATTATTATTATTATCATTATTATTATTATCATTATTTATTATTATCATTATTATTTTTATTATTACTGTATACGTAGGGTACCTTGTACTTTGAATTGGTAACCTACGTAGCATATAAGACGGATTGTGATTGGTTCAAGCGCTGATAGATGACGAATCAGAACCTAAGTTTTGTAATCTAGCCTGTGATTGGTGTTTTGACCGCTTCTCCAACCCGCAGCATCTTTTCGCGGTCACTTTTTCTCCCGCCGTATCGCTGTGTAGACGTTGCTAAGTTATTGTGAACTTTAATCTGTGCTGTGCGTGACTGTTTTAAGTTGCACTTTTTGTTGAACTTTCTGTTAAACCCTACTGTACAATGGCTCCCAAGCGCTCTGCTTCTACTAAGGCGGGTAGTGAGCCTAAACACCACCGAAAGATGATGATGATTGCTGAAAAGGTGACGCTTCTCGATATGTTGAAAGAAGGCAGAAGTTACTCGGCCGCAGACCTCGAAGACCTGACGAAATCGGCCAGTGAAGAAGAGAGTGAAACACAGGAAAAGATCCAAGAAATTGTTGAAGAAACGGGCTTAACATTAGAACGGCTTGCCAAGCTCTGCAACCTTGCGAAGGAGGTGAAAGAAATGTCGCAAGAGTGGAACAAGGATATGGTTCGGTCTATGCAATTCTGCCACAAGATCGATGAACACATGACTCCCTACAGGATGCTCTTCGAGCGAAAAAAGAAGCAGTGGCAGCAACTTCCGATGACAATGTTCTTCCAGCCTCGCAAAAAAGAGCCAGTTCCTCCTGCTACTATGCCCTCGGAAGAAATTGAAGAAGTGGCACCAGGAAGAAGTTGAAGAGGTGTCCCAGGAAAAGACACCTCCGTCTGAAGAGACGTAAAATACTATCATTGGCTGCACACTAGAAGACATCATCAGCTTCATCATCATCATTTCTACTGTGCAGCAAATTCATCGCCATCATCATTCAAGTTTTTCTTGAACTTCTTTTGTGGTGAGTACAGTAACAATCTTTATTATTTACTTTAATATTCTAACATTTTAATATTTGTGCCTGTTTAGTTTAGTACTGTATGCGTTAAGTTAAAGGGAAGGTTTTAAAAGTCTGAAGAGTATACATGTTGTAACCTATCATATTTTTTTTTTTTTTTAATTTACATTTACGTACGTAAAACAATCTCTCTCTCTCTCTCTCTCTCTCTCTCTCTCTCTCTCTCTCTCTCTCTCTCTCACTCTCTCTCGTAAACTGTTTTCCTGCTTTGCTACATACAGTATGTACTGTATGAGTTTATATAGATACGGTAAATAATATTTGTAATAACATATTTTCTAAAAGCTTTTACTGTAAATATCATTATTTATCACTTTCATCATGCGCTTTAAATGCCTTCTTTGTTTACTGAGCGTGGTTGTTTACTGAGCGTACTTTATGACGCCGTCGTTTCAGGCGGCGTCATAAAGAAAAACATTTCATTTGGAAGTCCTAAGAAAAATTAACTAAAACATTGGTAATAACAAAATCAACATACTGTATAATCAATATAATCGATGCAAAAACTAACCTATACACAGATGTGTACACTAAATGCGTCTGTTTCTTCATTATGATCAGAGAAACGTAAACAAAACATTGGTTGCCATTTTTTATCGTGCTTTTTGGCGTGTTTAGGAAACACATGATATAAAATCGCCTTTAATATTTGTGCCTGTTTTAGTTTAGGGTACTGTAGTACATGCATTAAGTGTTCTGTACATTAAAGGGTAGTTTGTTAACAGTACTACGTACAAGGGAAGGTTTTAAAAGTCTGAATATACATGTTAAATAAATAGTTAAATATGGTGTCACTACTTCGCGGATTTTCACCTATCGCGGTCGGGTCTGGAACCTATCTACCGCGATAAACGAGGGTTCACTGTATATATATATATATATATATATACATATATATATATATATATATATATAAATACATACATACATACATATATATATATATATATATATATATTGGACTACCATAGAAGAACCACAAACAGACGAAGGTAGACGGACATGTTTAAAACATTTGTTTTGAATAGG
>NC_090730.1:49645222-49650222 GCF_036898095.1 Palaemon carinicauda
GTATTATCTGAAGTTTTTGAACGTCTTCTGGCAAAACGTCTTAATAGGTATGCTGAAGGTAATCATCTACTCCCTAGTTTGCAATTTGGTTTTCGTAAAGGCCTTGGAGCATGTGATGCCCTTCTTACAATCTCCAATGCTGTACAGAAATCCCTTGATTGTGGTCGGGAAGTTCGTATGATTGGCCTTGATTTTAGTGCTGTCTTTGACAGTTGGGAGTGGGTGGGTCGCTTCTTATTATTATTATTGATTTTTTTGAGTAATAGATATCAAAGAGTTATTGTTGATGGGCACCTTAGTGAGTATAGTAGGTTGGCCAGGGCACCAGCCGCCCGTTGAGATACTACCACTAGAGAGGTATTGGATCCTTTGACTGGCCAGACAGTAATGCATTGGATCCCTCTCTCTGATCACGGCTTATTTTTTCTTTGCCTACACTTACACAGAATAGTTTGGCCTATTCTTTACATATTCTCGTCTTTCCTCATACACCTGACAACAATGAGATACTTAACATTTTTTCACCCAAGGGGTTAATTACTGTACTGCAATTTGTTCAGTGTACTTTCCTCTTGGTAAGGGTAGAAGAGACTCTTTAACTGTGGTAAGCAGCTCTTCTAGGAGAAGGACACTCCAATATTAAACCACTGTTCTCTAGTCTTGGGTAGTGCCATAGCCTCTGTACCATGGTCTTCCACTGTCTTGGGTTGGAGTTCTCTTGCTTGAGGGTACACTCAGGCACACTATTCTATCTTTTTTTTTTTTCTTCCTCTTGTTTTTTTTGAAATGGTGTGTTGGGCAGGCTTAATAGAAGGGCCATGGATGCCTGGGTGGGTTTATCAAGAGGTTGTCTTTTCCTTTTTCTGATTCTTTTTCTTCTCAAAACCATCCTTACTGTCCTCCCCTTCAGTTGAAGTGGCTATCCTGGAGGGTATTTAGCCTTGCATGGTGTATCGGCTCCTCCATGTTGACCAGTTTTTCCGACTTTTTACTATAGTCTATGGGTATCATCAATCACTTTGTTTATAATTCTGTACGTATTGTTTTTGTTATAATTCTTGTTAATCTAGTTTTTAAGTATGATGTCTCTTTTTTATTTCTATTAATTTCTTATGCTGTCTGGAGACATTGAGCGAAATCCAGGACCAGTACGTCCTAGATTTCGTCAATGTCGCCTTCTGTATTGCAATATTCGTGGTCTTCATGCAAATATCCAAGACCTTACAGTTGCGTCCAGACAGTATGATATTCTTTTGTGCTCAGAAACTTTGGTTTCTAATATGAGGCACTCATCTGAGCTCCTTATAACTGGTTTTAAGAAGCCAATAATGTTGAAACGTGATGCCATCCCTAGGGCCAGGGGAATGGCGGTGTATATTAGGACCGAGTACCCTGCTTCTCATAAGTCCTGCTATCAATGTGGATGTCATGAGATTCAGGTAATAAAAGTTTGTGGCAGGCATAACAACTTTTATTTATGTTCGATCTACCGGAATCCAGACATGGATGATTCTATCTTCGATTGTCTTCTTACCATTATGGCTAAGATACAAGAAGATGATAGAAAGGCTTCTTTTGTCTTTGTTGGTGATTTTAATGCTCACCATAGGGAGTGGTTAAGTTCTATCTCTCCTACCGATCGCCATGGCTTAAGAGCTTTAGACTTTGCCTCTGAATCAGGCTGTGAGCAAATCATAAATGAAGCTACTCACAGGTCTGGTAATTGCTTGGACCTTGTATACACTGACTCCCCTGGCGTTATAACTGGTAAGGTTGGTCCTCCAGTCGGGACATCTGATCATGCCTTGATTTCATTATTAGTGAAGACTGAGCAGCCTGTCCCTGATATATCATATTCTTGTAAAATTTATATGAAATCCCAAGCAGACTGGAATGGGATTTTACATGATCTTTTGTGCTTGAATTGGTCACAATTATATAATAGTGTAGATCCTGTTGTCCCTTTGAATGAGAATCTAGTCAACATAATTGATAGGCGTATCCCTTCTCGTGTGCTAAGGTACCGAGTGAAGGACAAACCGTGGTTCAATGATGATTGTAGACGTGCATTTTTGGAGAAGCAGGAGGCCTATCAACTTTGGAAGGGTAACAGATCAGATTTGACCTGGAACAACTATACTCGGCTTCGAGCTTTTGCTCAGAGAGTTTATGCCTCAACTGAAAAGGAGTACAATTTAACCATAAAAGAAACACTTTCTGGTACAACTCAGGAACATAAATGGTGGTCTACCCTTAAATCTGCACTCTTTGGTGTAGATGCAACAGTTCCTCCTTTACTTAAACCAGATGGCTCAGTCACTCACTGTCCAAAGGAAAAGGCAACCCTTTTGGCTGATGTTTTTGACAGTAAACAGAGTAATGAAAAACTTGAACTTCCTCATTCCTGTTTTCCTGAGGCTAAACTAACTAGTTTAGCTTTTCGATCTCGTGAGATTAAAGCTCTGTTGATGGACCTTGATGCTTATGGAGGTGTTGACCCAAATGGTATTTTTCCTTTGTTTTTTATAAAGACAGCAGATTTCTTAGCTCCAAAGTTATCTGTTATTTTGCGCAAGTTAGCAAGAAGAGGAGCTTTTAGCACTAGTTGGAGAATTGGAAATGTTACTCCTCTATGTAAATGTGTTTGTGGTAGCTCAAGTCCCAGTGATTACCGCCCAATTTCCATAACTCCCATATTATCTAAAGTTTTTGAACGTCTTCTGGCAAAACGTCTTAATAGGTTTGCTGAAGGTAATCATCTACTCCCTAGTTTGCAATTTGGTTTTCGTAAAGGCCTTGGAGCATGTGATGCCCTTCTTACAATCTCCAATGCTGTACAGAAATCCCTTGATTGTGGTCGGGAAGTTCGGATGATTGGCCTTGATTTTAGTGCTGCCTTTGACCGTGTTAATCATGAGGCCCTTGTTTTCAAACTGAAACAGTTGGGAGTGGGTGGGTCGTTTCTTAGCATTATTATTGATTTTTTAAGTAATAGATCTCAAAGAGTTGTTGTTGATGGGCACCATAGTGATTATAGGAATGTGATATCCGGTGTTCCACAGGGTAGTGTTCTTGGCCCATTACTTTTCATACTATATACACATGACATGTGGTTTGGCCTAGAAAACGAGCTTGTTGCATATGCAGATGATGCTACTCTCTTTGCATCAATTCCATCCCCTGAATGTAGATCTAGGGTTGGTGAATCTCTTAATAGAGATTTAGCTAGAATTAGTGCATGGTGCAAATTATGGGGTATGAAGTTGAATCCTAACAAAACTCAAAGTATGATTGTAAGTAGGTCAAGGACGGTGGTTCCTCAACATCCGGATCTCAGTATTGATAATGTTTCTTTAAATATGTATGACTCTTTTAAAATTTTAGGTGTGATTCTCGACAGTAAATTTACTTTTGAGAAACATATAAGGTCTGTGTCTTCTTCAATTTCACAAAAAATAGGCTTATTGAGAAAGTCTTTCAAGATTTTCGGTGATCAATCTATTCTGAAGAAGTGTTTTAATTCTTTCATTCTACCTTGTTTTGAGTATTGTTCTCCTGTCTGGTGTTCAGCTGCTGATTTTCATCTTAATTTGTTGGACAGAAACTTACGGTCTATTAAATTTCTTATTCCTGATCTAGATATTAATCTCTGGCACCGTCGTTCAATTAGTTCATTATGCATGTTGCATAAGATTTTTCACAACTCTGACCATCCTTTACATTCAGATCTCCCTGGACAATTCTATCCTGTTCGTAATACTAGGCAGGCAGTTAATTCTAATAGCCAGGCCTTCTCCATCACGAGGCTCAATACTATGCAGTACTCTAGAAGTTTTATTCCAGCTGTGACCAAGTTGTGGAATGATCTTCCTAATCGGGTGGTTGAATCAGTAGAACTTCAAAAGTTCAAAGTTGGAGCAAATGCTTTTTTGTTGACCAGGCGGACATGAGTCTTTTTATAGTTTATTTATGACATATTTGTTTTTGATGTTGTTGATAGTTTATTATATGACATGTCTGTTTTGACGTTGTTTCTTATTTTAGAATGATTTATTGTTAATTTGTTCTCTTCATTTACTTATTTCCTTATTTCCTTTCCTCACTGGGCTATTTTTCCCTGTTGGAGCCCCTGGGCTTATAGCATCTTGCTTTTCCAACTATGGTTGTAGCTTGGATAGTAATAATAATAATAATAATAATAATAATAATAGAAATGTGATCTCTGGGAAGTGTTCTTGGCCCATTGCTTTCCGTACTATATACACATGACATGAGGTTTGGCCTAGAAAACAAGCTTGTTGCATATGCAGATGAAGCCACTCTTTGCATCAATTCCATCCCCTAAATGTAGATCTGGGGTTATTGAATCCCTTAATAGAGATCTAGGTAAAATTAGTGTATGGTGCAAACTATGGGGTATAAAGTTGAATCCTAGCAAAACTCAAAGTATGATTGTAAGTAGTTCAAGGACAGTGGCTCTTCAGTATCCGGATCTCAGTATTGATAATGTTTCTTTAACTTTGCATGACTTTTTGAAATTTCAAGGTGTGATTCTTGACAGCAAATTCACTTTTGAGAAGCACATTAGGTCTGAGTCTTTTTCCATTGCTCAAAAAATATGCTTATTGAGAAAGTCTGCACATTTTTTTCTTGACGATAGCATAGCCATATAAGGCACAATTAATAATACAAGTGTAAACTAACGTTTGGGAGAGGTGATCATACTACACGGGATGTTATTGTAGAAAGAACAGATAAGGGACAAATAATTTTTACAATAAATACAGTTGTCTCAAGAGTGAGTAGTACTCAGTTGATGGGGTTAGTATTTTGAAGAATAGTTGACTAAAGACTATGATAAATACTCAACTGAAAGATACAACCTTAAGTGGGTTTTTGTAAGTTTGAGATTATGTGATTACGTTTTATCAAGGAGTTAATGAATGGGTTTGAGATATTTAATAGAGTAACGACAGTCGGAACTCACTAGATTACAAGTG
>NC_090730.1:49660222-49672722 GCF_036898095.1 Palaemon carinicauda
GTGACTCGGGCATCCGCTAAGGCAGCTGGTTTGATTAATGATGATGACTTATATTTAAGTAGTTTAGAAGTAGTTAGAAGGGCCCGGGCCAGTAGGTAGTCCGAGTAGTATTAGTAATATTTTGCAACCTGATTGTGACCGTTTAACATTTTATGAGGCTCAGAAACAAGAGTTTGATTTCGAGTTGGGTGATACCGCCGATTTAACTAAACCGAGGTTTTGTGTAATAAAACGTTTGTTATACCGAATTAGTCGCCCATCTACACATGACCTGGAAAAAACTTCTCGAGTGGAACAAATTGTGGTTCCCTCACAATTAGGGAGTCTGTTTTGAAGTTGTCACATGATGATTCTTTTTCTGGTCACTTTGGAGTATTTAAGACGTGCAAAAGATTAGCGAAATTTTTTGGTGGCCAGGATTGAAATCATCAGTGAAACTATTTGTTAGTAATTGCAAGGTTTGTTAGGTGATGGGAAAGCCCAATCAAGTGATCCCTAAAGCACCTCTAAATCCCATTCCTGCAATTGGGGAACCTTTTGTGGAATTGGTTTTAGATGTTGTGCCTTTGCCCACAACAAAGATTGGGTTTACTCATCTCCTGACCATCATAGACCGAGCTTCTAGATTTCCTGAAGCATTCCCAATGAAAAAGATCACTTCCAATGCAGTATTTGAGAAGCTCATTGAATTTTTCTCCCAATACGGACTTCCTCATAAAATTCAGACCGACTGTGGGACGAATTTTATGAGTAAGGTATTTAGGGGTAATTGTGCTGAACTGGCCATTCAGTGCACTACCAGCGTACCTTACCATCCCGAGAGTCAGGGTGTGGTGGAAAAATTCCACCTGACACTTCAATCAGTTTTAAAAAAATACTGCTATGAACAAGGAGAGGATTGGGAAAAAGGACTTCCTTTGCTCTCTTTGCCATAAAGAACCATCCAAATGCATCTACAGGTGTAGCTCCCTTTGAGCTGATCTATGGACACAAAGTACGTGGTCCGTTGGAAATTTTCCATGAACTGTTATCATTCGGTCAGAAAGAGGAAATTAATGTGATGAAGTTTGTAGAGAATTTACGGAAGAAATTAGCTATCGCATGGAAATTTGCAAGAGAGAATTTGGCTTCCTCCCAAGCAATCATGAAATCAAATTTTGATAGGAAAACCAAGGTGCGGTCGTTTGAGCTTGGGGAATTGGTATTGGTCTTGAGTACAGACTCAGACAATTTCCTCGAACCAAGGTATAAGGGGTCCTGGAAGGCTTTGAGAAAATTGTCTGAGGTGAATTATGAAATTGAAGCCCCCGGGACCAAACGAAAGTGCGGGTCTTTCATATTAATAGATTAAAATCTTATATTTCATGTGGTAGAGATCCTTTAGCTATTGTATATGAACCTGTGTCTATAAAAGTAGAGTCTCCAGAGGATAACTTTGAGGACTTAGTTGGTCAGGTATCTTCTGATGCTCTCTTTAATGACATTCAAAATCTAGAGGTTTTAAAAAGAGAGCTGGACCATCTGGAAGTTACCCAGAAAAGGGACATTATTGATTTAATCTGTTCTTTTTCAGAAGTATTTCGTAGTTTGCCAGGTAGGACGATGTTGCTTCAGCATGATGTGGATGTGGGTAGTGCTTCCCCTATAAAACAGAGTCCTTATCGACTAAATCCAGTGAAAAGGTACTTAGTCGAGGAGGAAATAAAGTATATGCTGAAGCACGACCTCATCCAACCTTCGATAAGTCCTTGGAGCTCTCTAATAGTTTTGGTTAAAAAGTCTGATGGAAAGTACCGAATGTGTGTGGATTACCGTAAGGTTGATGCCAGTACCAAAAATGACTCCTTTCCTTTGCCCCGCATTGACGACTGTCTCGATCAGATAGGGTCTGCAAAACTCATAACTAAGTTGGATTTGCTGAAAGGATATTGGCAAGTGCCCCTGTCTGATCGAGACCGGGAAATTTCCACATTTGTAACTTACTTTGGGCTTTACGAATGCAAAGTGATGCCCTTTGGGATGAGAAATGCTGCATGCACCTTTCAGCGGCTTATGAACAGTCATTTGTGGGTTGAAAGGCACTGAGATTTATATTGATGATTTAGTTGTTCACAGCAATGATTGGCAAACTCATATAGTAAGATTGAGAAAAGTGTTTGAAGCTTTGAGGGATGCCGGTATTTTTGTGAACTTAGGTAAATGTGAATTTGGTAAGGCCAAAGTGTGCTATTTGGGTCATGAGATTGGTTTGGGTCAGGTAAGCCCTAAACAGCCCAATCTCGATGCCCTTTTAAATTTGAAAAGGCCAAGTAATGTCAGGGAAGTTCGGAGAGTCCTTGGAATGACGGGTTATTATAGAAGGTTTGTGCGAAACTTCTCGGACATTGCTCAGCCGCTTACTAAGTTATTAGAGAAAGGACAGAAATTTGTGTGGTCTTCTCTATTTGAAGAGTCTTTTATTAAACTTAAACTGGTGTTGGTGTCAAACCCAATATTAATGTCCCCTCATTTTCAGAAACCTTTCATTATCCCGGTGGATGCTAGTGATGTGGGCATTGGAGGTGTCCTCTTTCAGAGAAATGGGGCTGGAGAGGTTCTTCCCATGTCTTACTTTAGCCGTAAACTATTGGCAGCAGAGAAACGGTATTCAACTATCGAGAATGAGGCCTTGGCCTTGGTTCGTACTTTGTTACATTTTAAACCCTATGTGACCAATTTCTCCTTCCCGATAGAGATTTAGACTGATCACAATCCTCTAGTGTTCATAGAAAGGATGAAAGGGTCCAATCAGAGGATTTTGAGATGGGCTTTGCAGTTGCAGGAATTCACTCTGGTTATCAAACATATTAAGGGATCGGAGAACCGTATACCTGATGCCCTTTCTCGTATGTAATTTTGGCTTTTGTCCTTCCATCGCCCTTCTCGTGTCTTCGTCGGGTTGACATAGAAACTAGTTTTACACAATAAAAGATAATGTCAAGTGTGTGAGTGAGTATGAGAGAATACTTAGTTTATAGTCTAGTTTATATGTAGGTTCAATCTTAGTGAGGCCTATCAATTTTTTTTTTATTTTGCACTCGTTCGAGTTATAGTTTAGCCTTATTTTATATGTTCCATTTTCTGGTTTGGTATGTTTTCTTCGTGAAGCTGTTTTTTTTTTTTTTCTGGCATGTGTATTGTAATAATATTTATAACTTCTTTTCAGGTTTTGTATTTCTGTAATATTATGTTAATTCCTTTTCATATCAGCATTTTTACAGTATTCAATTTTGAAAAAAAAAAATGTATTCCATGTGAATAATTTTTTTTTGTTTTGGGGGAGGAAGGTATTAAGTTAACGTAAAATTATTTTTGTTTTATTTAAATCTGCCTTGTTTTCTTTTAAGTTAAATTATTTTCGTTGAGTTTGTTTACTGTGGTGTTAATGCAAGTTAAGTGGCTCTACGATTGTTGGATAGTGTTTTTGCGCCTCCTCCTCCCCCATTTTGTATTGTGAACTATCGTTTTAACGATTGTTATTCTTTTTGCTTTGAGTGTTGATAAACGCTGGGAAGGTGATGAGTGGACATGGTCGACCGGTGAATGCAGTTTGGGTTTTGACAAGCTCTCACCAACACTGTTTCCCGTCTCAGCATTCATTGTGACTTGGAGGACGATTTTGGCTATTACCTTTGCACTTCTGTTAAGTGTTTAGCAGATGCTCTGTCATCTGCGACTGTAGCTTTCTGCCACTTGTTCCCATCGGAGGATTTGTACGGGATTTGTGCCGACGCTGCTTCCCGACACTGAATTTTGATTTTACTAGCCGTATTCATCCAGTCCAGCTGTATACGGGTGTGAGAGCAAACTGGCTCGTGAGGTGATACGTAGGGAGGTTGACGCCAGGTAAGACGAATTATCGTTCCTCTTGTATAGGGAAGTGTATTGCCCTTCAATGCCTGGCGTACAGTTTTACCCTTCCGTTTAGCGGCTTGATGGACTAAGTATGGCCCTGTATTCAAGTTCTCTTCTGTACTTCACTTGAGGTGAAGTTTTGTATATTATTAATTTTGTCTATTTTTATTTTTATTGTTATATGTTTTGCATCTATGTTGATTCTGCATTGTTTAGTTTTGTAAGGTAGGTAGGAATATTAAGGGTTTCTTTGTTTTCATCTCCTACTTCCTTCTATCTTATTATTATTAGGATTATTGATTATTCTGGCTAGCCTTATTCCCCTGTTTGGATCCACTTTGTTATTATTAAATGTTTTCTCTATTATGATTTTCTTCTCTTTAGGGTTTAGTATATTATCTTTAGGTTTTTCTTGTGAGTTTCGAGAATCTTATTTTATTTCTTTTAAGTGTTGTGTATAATTAAGTGAATTTAATCTCACAAGGTTGATTTAAGTTAATATTTTTGTTTATAATAAATATTACTAAGTTTTCTTGGGGGTCTGTTTTCGTCTTTCCTTATCACTGACGTACATTTACCGACTGCTATCCTTGGGAATGTAAACATCTTAAAAGAACCTACGTTACAACGAGAGAGGTTTTAACACACACACACACACACACACATATATATATATATATATATACATACAGTGTATATATATATATATACATACAGTGTATATATATATATATATATACAGTGTATATATATATTATATATATATATATATATATACATACAGTGATATATATATATATATATATACACACTGTATGTATATATATATATAATATATATATACACTGTATATATATATATATATATATACATACAGTGTATATATATATATATATATATACATACAGTGTATATATATATATATATATATACAGTGTTATATATATTATATATATATATATATACATACAGTGTGTATATATATATATATATATACATACAGTGTATATATATATATATATATATACATACAGTGTGTATATATATATATATATATATGAACCTGCTTTATAGGTATTCCTAGTTGCAACATACTATTTTTGTGCCATATATAAATTTTTAATCGTTTAAATAAATCAAATATTTTCTAAAGAGTTAACTATAATATCACAGAAATAGAGAAACTAAATAGATGCTATGCTTTATAAGTTCGCTGATCATGACGATACAAAACACTTTCACCACGTTAAGGTACTCCACTCAGAAACAGAGCATAAATAGAGCCTTAGAATATAAGCTATTTACAACCAAAAAGAGCTATGGAAAGAATATTGGCGTGAATAACACCAAAGTCGAAGATATATCAACAACATAATGAATAAGAATTTGACGTGGTTAAGGTATATAGAAAGAATGAAGTAATAGAAGGACATTAAGAATAAAAGGGTCTCGCTGAAGCCTTAGATTAAAATATGAAGTAATTACATCTTAAAGAGCTATGGAAAGAATAACAGGAGTAATCAAGAGATTTCTGACTTTCGCCAAAGGTTAATGAAGGCTTTTCGTTTTTTTTGACGTATTCTTTAAAATATAAAAAAAGGCAAATCTGGATTTAGAATCCAGAACCAGATCAGATTCATCTTCAAAATTTGATGTGGTCGTCCGTTATCGTAAATCTACATATGGTGAAAATTTTGTTAAAATCTGTCAGTAGTTTTGACGTTATCTTTAAAATGGCAAAGTAAAAGCAAATCTGGATATTGAATACGGATCTGGATCCGAATAATCCCCAATATTCGATGGGGTCGTTCATGAAATAAAATATGTCTGTGAGGATAATTTCGTCAATAATTTTTTTCTTTTTTTTTATCATGTTCACAGGCATAAAATCAAATAAAGACATAAATATACAATCTATAATCTTGATCCCCTAAAAAATTTTATGGGTCGTCTTTTACCAAAGATCTATTTGCGGTGGAAATTTCGTGAAAATGCTTTGAGTATTTTCAACCTTATCTTTTAAAATTGCACAAAATGCAATTCCGTATCTGGAATCCGGATCCGACCCGGGTCCGGCTCATCTCAAAAATTTACTGGGGTTGTTCAAAACCTATTATATATCAGTGGTGAAAATTTTCGTCAAAATCTGCCAAGTGGTTTATATGTAATCCTGTCCACACACACACACACACACAGAGACAAATAAATGAATAAACTAAAATCCAGATCCAAAATCTTAATGAGGTCGTCCAAGACCAGAAGCTATATCTGTGATGAGAATTCAATAAAAAATTGTCGAGTAGTTTTGACGTAATCCTGTGCACAGACACACGAAAATTGCAAATCCAGATCAGCTTCAAATTTTAATGGGGTCGTCCTTGCACTAACGTCTATCTTTGGTAAAAATGTCATCAAAATCTGTCAAGGAGTTTAGAAGGATTCTGGCCACAGGCAAATATCCACAAAGACAAATATATAAACACTCGATCGCAATACCCCCTTGGCGGATGTAATGCTGGGAATAACATTAAGAGACGGAAAATTGGCAAGCTAGATACGATAGCAAACTAAAAAGAGGATTTTCCAAAATAAATAAAAAAACATGAAAAAAAAGAAATAGACATAGATAAGGCATATAATGAAAATATGAGTAATAGAAATGACACTTAGAATACTAGATTACATCCCCAGAGATTACAGAAGAAGCAAGCGAAAGAGAGGAAGATGGATTGATGAGCTAAGAAAATTTGCGGGTATCAACTGGTATAGAAAGACCATAAATAAACGGCAGTGGAAGAATATGTCTGCGTCCTTTGTCTTTTAATGGACTAGTAGCAACAGATGCCCATAATAATGATACACACACACACACACACACACACATATATATATATATATATATACATATACATATACATATACATATACATATACATATACATATATAAATAAAATAACCCACAATGTATGAAAAATAGAAGTTTATTTAGCTTTCGAAGGGACCATCTCCCTTCCTCTTCAGAATACAAAATGTATTCTGAAGAGGAAGGGAGATGGTCCCTTCGAAAGCTAAATAAACTTCTATTTTTCATACATTGTGGGTTATTTTATTCATCATAAGTACACGGAAAATTGTGTATTTTATATTATATATATATATATATATATATATATATATACATATATATATAATTATTTGAATTAAAAAGAAATCCGTTTACTTCATTTATGAAAAACGATTGATATCAAGTAGGATTATAAAAGCATCATTACAACCCTTCATTTAATTCACCAGACTTCAGTATTCCTTTTTTTTTTATGTTCTCAGGTTTCCCTTATTTCGATGAAGCCCACTTAAATACTTCCGCTAAGGAGGTTATATATTCGAGACGGTTTATTTATTAATTTATTGATATGTGTCTTCAGACAGGATTACGTCAAAACTACTCAACGAATTTTTACGAAGTTTTCATCACAGAAATATCTTAGGTGATGGACAGCCCATTAAATATTAGAGATAATCCGGATCCACATACGGATTCTAGATCCCGTTTTGAATTTTTCACAATTTTAAAGATTACAACAAAATAGATCGATGGATTTTGACGAAATTTCCGCCACAGATAAATCTTTGGCCACGGTCAGCTTCATGACCTTTGGAGATAATCCGATTCCGGATCCCGATTCTAGATATGGAATTATTTGTGAGCCTGTCTGTATATCTGTCTGTGGTCAGCATCACACAAAAAGAAAAACCAGTACTCGATGGATTGTGATGAAGTTTTCACCAGGGATAGATCTAAAGGCATGGATGACCCCATTAAATGTCGAGATGATCCAGATCCAAATCCAGATTTGTAGTTTTCGCCATTTCAAAGTTAAAAAATTAATGGATTTTGACGAAATTGGTACCATCGATAGATCAGAGCCTATATATGACTCCAATAAATTTTGGTAATGATTCAGATCTGGAGTCTGGATCAGGATCAACAGTGTGGATCACATGCAAATCGGATGTCTTTCTTCTTGTGTCAACGTTATCCTTTGGAGAAGGTCAGAAATCTCTGATTGCTTTCATGTAATCATTATTTTTTTCTATTATGATTTGAGCATGCCATTTTTACAAGGTTTGCTCTATGTAAAGGATTGGAGAGTTTATACTATATTGTAGAATTCTGAGATTAGGAAACAAATATTACCATGCACTGAATAATTCCTATCATCATAGTGCTCTTTTTTTCTTTTTCGCCATCATCATCATCATTTTCATCTTCATCACCATCATCATATTATAATTTCTTTATAATTTTCTGTTGTTTTAAAGACTTGTTATACTTTATATGCCTACGGTATGATGGTGTTACCTTGTCGTATTTTCGTATCCTGTTTAGATACGAAAGTAGGCCAAGGAAATGCCATCATACTGGCATTACTTTTACACATCTCTCTCTCTCTCTCTCTCTCTCTCTCTCTCTCTCTCTCTCTCTCTCTCTTAAAATTTTCGAGGATAATCATGCGAAGGAACTCCTGCATCTAAAAATATGTGTGAAAAAAAGGCGTTTAAAGCGGTTTCATTCCTTAAGAAGCGTGAAGAAACATCAAAGTGATATTGGTCACAAGATATAAATAAAATGGAATGAAGCAACCTAAAACATATTAAAGTCCTATGTAATAAAGGTTCATGGTATAAAATAAATGCCTAATTTTTTCTTGCATTTCTCTAGTAGGTAAATGGAATAAAGAGTAAATATGAATTATTCCATTTACCTACTGTCCTACATAAATGTCCATGTTTTCATTGTAATTCTAAAGTTGCTTATCAATCCCAAATAAATAACGCTTTAATCTAGAATCTTGCTCCTTAATAGTCTTTAGTAAACCATGCTTCACGTGTGATATCTTTTTTTGTGGCTTAGATACCAAATACATCAAATAAAATATAGAAAAAAAAAATACCACATACATGACAAAACTGACATTTGAAAATGGTCCCATAGATTGGAATTGTTTAGTTGTGAAAGTCATTATAACATTTTAATAAAGGTTTATCATGATCTCCTACGCCTATTGGCGAGAAGGGCTTATCATAAATGTTAATCGTGTTTCAGGGCAGCAGGTATACTTTTATAGGAACATTATATTACCTTTGTTAATATTAGCACCTGTCGAGTATATGGCTGCTCTTCTACAAAAGATAACAAAACGCAATTCCTGGTATGAGTTATTTTTTTATACTTTTATATGGCGTAGTGATAAAAAGCTCGACTATCTACTTATTTTTACTGAGTACTTATTTTGGCGACATTTACCTAATACTCTAACCCTAGTTATTTTTTCATTGCTGGAATTTAATCACTTTATTCTGTAGATTGATTGATTGAGAGTTTTCGGGCATCCTGATATCTAAGGTCATTGACGGATGCTATAAGCTATAAGCTCTAATCGGGAAAATAGCCAAGTGAGGAAAGGGAACAAGGAAAAATAAAATATTTCACAAACAGTAACAACGATAAAATAAATATTTTTTATGTAACCTATAAAACCTTATAAAACAAGTGGAAGAAAAATAGGATAGAATAGCTATCCCGAGTGCACCCTCAAACAAGATTACTCTAACCAAAGACAGGGGAAGACCGTGGTACGGAGGCTATGGCACTACCCAAAACTAGAGAACAATGGTTTGACTTTGGATTGTCTTTCTCACAGAAGAGTTCCTTACCATAGCTAAAGAGTCTCTTCTACTCTTTCTAAGAGAAGCATGCTAGTTCCGTTTTTAATATTGTTGTTACACATTTTGAAGCAAATAGAAATAGTGGTAAAACGAATATTCATAAAAGAGTTCGAGGCCCAATGAGGCGGTATATTAGATTAGTTATATAATGGTTATCTTTCTTACGTAATTCTGTGCATACTATATTTCAAAAGAATATTTATTTATGTCTCCCATTCTTGTTTTACCTGAGTACTTTTGTCCGTGTTAACCCCTTACATGTAACTCAGCATACACTTGCTTGCTGCTTCGCAATGCACCAAC
Organism: Palaemon carinicauda; assembly: GCF_036898095.1. Classification (NCBI taxonomy): domain Eukaryota; kingdom Metazoa; phylum Arthropoda; class Malacostraca; order Decapoda; family Palaemonidae; genus Palaemon; species Palaemon carinicauda. The sequence goes on from NC_090730.1 coordinate 49,670,151, forward strand.
TCAAATAATAAAAAAATGAAGAAAATTGATAAATAATTATTATATCTATTCAAAGATACCTGTAATGCTCATAGGTATGGAAACTTTTCTCTTGTTGTCAAGAAAGAGCTAAACCTCAAATTTAAAAACAAAAGGCTATCGTAGTAAATAGAATTTTGTTCCGAGAAAATAGTCGCTTTAAAATCCTGTTATGAGGGTTTATGAAACCGTAAGCCATAGGTACAATCAAAATATATATGGTATGGCTACGGCCAAGTTTATTATGCTTTTACAAATCTAACATATAGGTGCAAGGAATATAAGAAGACAAAAAATCTAAACAATTGCTTTAGAAATCAGAAGTTATAAAACTCCCTTAAGAACAAGTATTTAACTCTTCCAAAGATTCATAACTTGCGTTTTAACCTTCAACGAATGACCGGTGTTGTTGGTGCTTCTATTGTTGTTTGCTCTACTGTCGGTGCATTTATTGTTGGACGAGATGTTTGTGTTTGTGTAGGTGTTGCTGGAGCAGTGCTGGCACCTGGAGCTGTAGAAGTAATAGTAGGGGCAACTATTGTAGTAGTTGTTGGTGAGTCTGTAGTTAATTTGTTTGTAGTTGTTTGTGCGACTGGTGTTGTGATTCCAGGTGTTGAAGTTGTATCTAGATTAGTATAGGTAGTTATTGATGCTGAAGTCCTAGTTGGTTTATCTGAAGTAGTTGTGGGTGCAGATGAGGTCGTAGTATCTTTTGTAGAAGTGCTGACAGTGGTGGGTTCAGGAACATTCGTTGACGTGCTAGTAGTTGGTTGCATCGTGGTAGATTTTACTGTTGTGATTGTGACGAAAGTGCTTGTCGGAGGGCTTATGGTAGCTGTTGTGATAGTGGAGGTTCCTTTAGTACTTGCACGTGAGGTTTCTGTTGTTCCGAATGGTGCAGTGGTTGTAGCATTGCCTGGTAAAGCCGTGGTGGTGGCAATTGTAGTATTTGCATTATTCTGTGATGGAGTTGTAGTTTCCGTGGGATGCATTGAAGTCTTTGTTGTTGAGACTGTAGTGACTACTGGGAGTTTCGATGTCGTAATCGTGGTAGATATCACCGTAGTTTCGGGTGCTGAAAAATAAAATATAGTTTGTCTCAAATTTACAACAGGTATTGAAAGATTCTTAAAATTATGGTGCTTTGCGATTAGAAATAAAGAAAGAGGAAGTCAAAGATAAGGATCCAATACTTCAAAATGTGAGAAAAAAAAGTTTTACCACTTTTATGAAGAAATACATAATAAAATGTATATGTTTTAAAACATTGAAGTCTGAAGAGCATGTCAGTTCAAGACTTACCCGAAGGAATGCAGCAATGACACTTTCCGATCTTTCCATTTTTAGGATTTTTCTTTCTACATTGGTTTCCTTTAACTATCTCCCCTTTGCATTTGCTCCTTTTGGATACGCACTTGCCATTACCTTCTTCGCACTTCTTTATTGCGCATTTTTCTTGCTTAACGCAGCAGACACATTTATTGCCCTTGCAGCCTTTTTTTATTATCTTCTCATTTCCCTGGCAAAATGTTTTGCACGACCCGCCCTTTTTCTGACATTTTTTCTTGAGCTTATTGAAACAACCTGTTCCGAGGGATAACAAGAAAATATTAAAGTTTCATATGTTTTTGAAGGTCTTAATCACCAGAAAAAAGACTGGCAAAAAATAATTAAACTAACAGGAAATTACTATGCTGATTATAATAAGAAATTAGGTCTTTCTTACTGGCAAAATATTTGAATACGCATACGATTCCAATGCTCATGTGTTCTCTTTATTTGTTAATGAAATAATTCCTTTGGCACCAACTTCGTTTCAGAAGAAAAGTACAATATGTTGATTAACTAGTGAAATTCTTAATTAAAAAAAAAGAAGAAAAAACTCGTCAATTACGTAAAAAGTTATTGATTAGTTACAAATATGAGGAATTGGAAACTTTATTTTACTTTTTTAATTGTCTATTTCTATGTTCCATTAAAACTTCATTCATTTGTCGTTATTGTAAGGTAAACGTCTATGCAAACCTGTAACATATCTCATATACTTTACATAAGATTCTCTAATAAATGAAATTCGTACTTACTTGATTTGCAACACTCGCACGATGCTCCTTTGCACAAGCCTGCCACAGCCTCCGTTTTGCATTTACCTACTTTCACGCACTTCCCGTCGACTTTCGAACATTTTTTTGTGGTTTTCTTGCAGTTTCCTCTCTTTGGCTTTGTGTCCTTTTTTCTTTGGGTAGCCTCAAATTTCTTTGCCTTTTTCGTGGGTTTTACAATTAAAGTTTTCTTTCCATTTAATTGCTTTTCTTTATTGTCTTTCCCTTTCTTACCATTTTTATTTGATTTTTTGGATGTCAGACCGTTTTTCTCTTTACTGTTCTTTCTCTTGCTTTCTGAATTTTTTAATTTTTTTTTGCTTTTCTTGTTCGAGGTTTTTTTCTCTTTAGGCTTCAGGTTGGTTTTATTAGATAACACTTTCCCCTTAGGCAGACTATTCTTCTCTTTGGAGTTTGATTTTCCATTCTTTTTCTTAGTCACGCGATTTCCT
>NC_090730.1:49680222-49682722 GCF_036898095.1 Palaemon carinicauda
TCAGTGGTTCATAAGATGAATTACGACAATTGATAGAAGATTTTAATTAAGAAAGCAAAAATATAAGATTGAAAATTATTATCAGTGAAACTAGGATAATGTACAATAAATATGGAGATATACCTGAAAAAAAAAGGATATGGACGGTTTTTTAGTCATTGTTAATGAAAACGCGTACTCAAGACAAACGGTAAGTGTTTTCTCATGAAATGAGACTGATATCAAATAAAAGATAGCCATAGGAAAGAGAGCTTTTGGTAAACATAATGAGAACAAGAAGTAAAATACGGTTTTCTGAAGCATGTATGAGAATGAAATGGACACGGACATGACATATAATGAGAATGACAGACAATACATGGGCATTAAGAATAAGAGAATATATCCATAAAGATTGTATACGTAACAGGGAAAAGAAGAAAAGATGATGGATCGACTAAATAAGAAAACTTGCAAATATAAAATTGTATAAAAAAACATAAACAGACGTTAATGGATATATATATATATATATATATATATATATATTTATGTATATATTCACTGATAAATAAATTCCAAATATGGAAATTTTTTAATGGCAACTAGAAATAAAGAAAATTCAATATCATTTCATGACAGTTTTGTAAGTAAAAAATTGAATAAAAATACAAAATAAATTTTTGATAGATTGAAATAAAAGTGTATTATAATTGAAATAAGACTAATGGCTAGGTAAGTTTGAATGCCTATGCAGTCACTTGCGAAATCAGTTGATGAAAAAATACTTGACTGGTGATGAATATAATTCTTGCTGTAAATTTTCTTTATATATTTTCCCAATAAGAAACATAAACTGCCCATAGTGAAAAAGAAAAGTAAAAAATTAATATATTTCGAGTAAGAATTATTGAGTATCTTATCAAATACTTTTAGGGAGACAAAAATAAGAATAAAGAAAACTGAGTAAATGAAGGAAGAAGATCAAAGCAGCAAACTCACCTTTACAAGAGCCAAGGATACTAAACCACAAAATACAATGAAGAGGAACGTTCTCATTTTTGTAGTAATCTAGCGAGTGCCTGGTTGAGTCAATGTGCCCTTACCCAAAGGTTTTTCAACTCACTGAATAACACTCTGGGGCAGATACCTCTTATATGGAACTGTTTATCGTTGCAGGTGTTATATTTTTGCTCGAAAGTGGGCGAATTGGTGGGTGATGGAGAGGGGGAGCTTGTTTGTCTAATACATTTACGAGTGGATGCGGGCTCTTGTTTTCTACAGCTAAGCAAATACACATCTTGTTAGGTATATTTGATTACTCTAGTGCCGTTGATTAATATGGACAGTGGTTTTATGAGTAGTTTATTTTTCTGCTCTAGTGTTATTTGAGTGGTTTATGGTTTTATACTTTATTGATTCTCCTTGTGAAAAATGATTTGTCTGACTAATATTCGTTACAAAGATGTACTCTATATACGCTTCGCAACAGTAATTATAAAGTTATTCCGGTCAACTCCGATATCCAAAAGACGCAAAGCTGGGATTTAGGAATCAAATTCCATTATACAGTTATGATTTAGGAAAGAGTTAATTAAGAGGTACATTTTATCAAAAAATATCATGAAACAAAGATTATCACGATATTTGTGAATATTTTTCTCAACTTTTCTTTTACAAGAATTTGAAAATAGTGGATCTACGAGGTAAGAAAAAATTAGAAAAATTACAAAAATAATTGTGGGGAGAAAAAGGGTAAGTAAATTTAAAAAAGAGAAAAGAAATTGCAAAGCAGAGTAAGAAAGTCATTTTACAAATGGTTATCTTAAAATATTTATTGTTATTGTTTTTTTTCAGAGATATCATGGTTTCTGCCATTGCATGTTAGTTTTCAAAATTTTGAATACCCCAAATACAACAGTAGAGTAACAGCTCATGATTAACACCATGATAGAATATAGTCATAAAAGTATGCGAATTTAATGCTGAATCTAAATGTGGCACGAAACTGAACCAGACTATTGCAAATTCTGAGTAGTTTTACGATGAATATATTAACATGCATTTATTTCTCTCTATCTGTGGACAGGATTACGTCAAAACGAATTGATGGATTTTGACGAATTTTTCACCAATTATAGGTGTTAGGCCATGGAAGACCCCATTAAAGTTCCAGATTCTCATTTTTCGCTATTCTAATGATAAAATTAAAACAGCTTAACAGATTTTGACGAAATTTCCACCACAGATAGATCTTATGCCATTAACGACTCCATTAATCTTTGGTGGATGTCGGATATCTCAGATTGTTCTAGTAATTATTATTATGATTATTATTATTATTATTATTATTATTATTATTATTATTATTATTATTATTATTATTATTATTATTATTATTATTATTATTATTATTGATTAGTAAGAGAAAATTCTTATTTTCCTACGTGTTGTCATATCATTATTCCTCTTTTATCAGTAATTTGATCCTATTTTTATCTATATGGAACATAAAAAACCT
>NC_090730.1:49692722-49695222 GCF_036898095.1 Palaemon carinicauda
TGTTCAACGCGCCCAGTTTGTATCATGCGTGATACTGGTTGTGCCCAGTCACTTGGTTTTAGGGAAGTTGTCCATGTGACCGAGTATTCGTTTATGAGGAAGTCTGCTTCCTTTCGTGGAGTTGGTGGTGGCCATTTTAGCGTTCCCTTGCATTTGATGGATCTTCATTGTGACTGGTTACCAGGTCCTGTTGTTGGTGTGGTTTCCTACTTGCCTATTATTATAATTATTATTATTATTATTATTATTATTATTATTGTTATTATTATTATTATTGTTATTATTAATATTATTATTATTAAATGCTAAGCTACAACCCTAGTCGGAAAAGCAATAAGCTATAAGCCCAGGGGCCCCAACAGGGAAAATAGCCCAGTGAGGAAAGGAACCAAGGAAAAATAAGATTTTTAAGAACAGTAAAAACATTGAAATAAATATTCCTATATAAACTATAAAAACTTTAACGAAACAGGATGAGAAACTAGATAGAACAGTGTTCCCGAATGTACCCTCAAGCTAGAGAACTCTAACCCAAGACAGTGAAAGACCATTGTACAGAGGCTATGGCACTACCCAAGACTGGAGAACAGTGGTTTGATTTTGGAATGTCGTCCTAAAAGAGCTTCTGACCATAGCTAAAGAGCCTCTTCTTCCCTTACCAAGAGGGAAGTAGCCACTGAACAATTACAGTGCTGTAGGTAACCCCTTTGGAGAATAAGAATAGTTTGGTAATCTCAGTGTTGTCAGGTGAATGAGGACAGAGAAAAATCTGTAAAGAATAGGCCAGACTATTCGGTGTCTGTGTAGGCAAAGGAAAAGAACCGTAACCAGAGAGAAAGATCCAATATAGTACTGTCTGGTCAGTCAGGGACCCCATAACTCTCTGGCGGTAGTATCTCAAATGGTGTTCAATTTTTGCTTGGTAATGATTTGGTAGAGGAGAATGCTGATGTCCGAACAAATAAGGTCAATGAGCCAGTTCTTGACCAGGAGTGTGAGGCTATCAGTCCGGATTTGTCTAGCCTATTTTCTTCCAGGGTTGAGACTCATGAGATTACTCAGAGTTCTACCTGCACATCTAAAAATGACGTTTTGGTTCGTGGTAATGTCTTCACTGTTGTTTTTTCTACCTACTTACCTCGCGAAGACTCGTTAGCTTGTAATACTGCATCCACTAATAATTTTTCCATTGACTTATCTCGGCAAGATATGTCAGTTCATGATATTTGTTCAACTATTGACTGCTCTATTAATGTGTCTGGTAATGATGTGTTAGTTTCTGATAATGTTTTTGCTTCCAGCTGTTCTACCGACCTGTCTCGAGAAGACATTTTGGTTTGCAGTCGTCTTCCAACTGTCCAACTAACTTTTCTTCTAAAGACACCTTACTTTGTGATGATTCTCTTTTTGAGAATTCTAATAACCTGTTTTCTTAAGATACTTGCTTTTGTGAGGATGTCCCTTCCAATGATGATGTTAACTTATCTGAAACATTTTTGTTTGACAAGTTTACTAATAGTTAGTAATGATCTGCCTTATTCTTGACATGTGCTAGAAATAACTGATATTTTGTTAGTAAATTAATATTTTATTCCTGAGTCTGATTCGATTGCAGTTGAGAAGTCTGACCAAGTTTTCGTTCAAGTTATGTATTATCCCTGTAAATCGAAATAGTAATGTTCTAATTCTCACTCATGAACAACCTGTGACTGCTCTTTTTGAAGTGAGTAAAATTTTGAGTTATGATTTCATATATGTTATTGTCATGATATTTGACAGAAAGTGATTAAGTTTTGTTATGCTTGCCCTGTGTGTCCAGCTAATGTGAAATCCAATCAGTCCTATCTGAAAACCACTCTAATGTACATTTCTGTATTTGATGTATAATTTTGTCATGTCTTTTAACTGATGTTAAACCGAGGCTGAAAAGAGGCATAGGTTAAATGTTGTTTGTAAATGTTTGTATCTGATAAAAAGAATCCTTTTATTTTTCTTTGTAATGATTTTAATTGATATTTATTTCATTCTTTGTCAGCTATGTAAATTTTGATTTCTCACTAGGAATTGGTAATGTGAAATTGTATTTTATATTCATTGAAATTGAGTATTATTATTATTATTATTATTATTATTATTATTATTATTATTATTATTACTTGCTAAGCTACTGTCCTAGTTGTAAAAGCAAGATGTTATAACCACAGGCGTTCCAACAGGGAAAATAGCCCAGTGAGGAAAGGAAATATGAGAAGTAATTAATAATTAAGATAGAATATTTTAAGAACAATAGCATCACTAAGATAAATATTTCACATATAAACTATAAAACTGTAAGAAAATAGGAGGAAGAGAAACAAGACAGACTAGCCTGCCCGAGTGTACCTTCAAGCAGCAGAACTCTAACCCAAGGCAGTGGATGACCATGTTACAGAGGCTATGGCACTACCCAAAAGCAGAGAACAATGATTTCATTTTGGAGTGTCCATCGCCTAGAAGAGCT
>NC_090730.1:49700222-49727722 GCF_036898095.1 Palaemon carinicauda
TTTCTCGTGCTTTTAGTATTATTTGTTTTGGCGAAGTATTCGCCAACTCTGGCCTACGCTAGGCCATGTAGCCTAGTCGTTTGGCCCTAGTACTTTCCTGCATGATTTTGGATTTCCGAGTGTTTTAAAATTTGTTTGAAGCTTTAGGCAGTTTTTTATACATTTAAGATTATTTTGATTATTTCCAAGATAGTATACGAGTGAGTTTCGGTGATTTAGGTAATCGATTCTCTTGGTGCCTAGGCTAAGTTGCCTATGGAGCCTTAGTATACTTTCTCATACTCCCCGGTTGCTTTCTTTTCTTCGGAGAAGGTATGCAATACCTTTCCCTCTGTTTAAGCCTTGGGCTTAACCCTAGTGGTTTATCTGAATTAACTTTCGATACAACTATACTGGGGTGTTACTGTACCTCCCTGTTCCAGTAAGTCTGGCTTCAGAGAGGGACAGAACATCAGAGTTTTTTAGTCTGAGTCTGTGTTTGTCTGGCTTGGGGTAGAGTCTCCCTCGCTAGCCTGACGCAGACTTAGGAGGCTTTGCCTCCTTAGATCACTGCCGAAGGTTTCTGTACGAGATGATTCCTTCTTTTGTGATCTAGCACACTAGTCCTTGTTGCTGTTCTCGGTGGGAGGATAAGATCCTCTCCCTGGGAGTAGCAACACCTTCCTTGCTTTGGTTCATTGGGGGTTGGCAAGTATTGCTGGCCTCCCTCCTTGGATCTCCCTTAGGCTAAGATGAGTTTTCTTGGCTGCGGGTGATTCTTCACTAAAGCAAGGTTGGTAGGACCCTCTTTTGTCCCATCCCCCTCTATCTCTGTAATGGCCTAGCCGTTACAGTACTGTACGTCATTCTACATCCGGACCTAGGATAGGTTAGGATGTGGAATTGACTGAGTCCCTTGCCGGCCGGCAGAGTGTGCCGGCCGGCAAAGTTCTTCTGCTTTGAGTGCTGCCCGGACCTCCCTTGGTCCCTCATCCATGTCTGCCTGTAGAGCCAGACGGCATTGGTCAGGAAGCCTAAATTAGATTCTCCCCTTCCTTATATGCACTCTTTCGGATTGCCGGGCCTGGAGGTAGTTTACGCTCTTATCCCGGCATCCATTCTGTTTTCTTCTAGTGCTGTACCCGACCCGGCTGCCGGCCTATGAGGCCGGCAGCCGGGCAGTCGAAGTTCTCTGGTTCTTTTGCTGCTGGCCGGCATCGGTTGTTTACCTTTGCCGGCCGGCTATTGTCAAGCCCTTGTCTGCCGGTCGCTATGAGCAGTGGCCGGCAGCCGGGTGCTACCTTGTGTAGTTGCCGGCCGGCAGTCATTGCCGGCCGACATTGGCTGTTGCCGGCCGGCAGTTACTGCCGGCCGCCACATGCATTTGAACCAGCGTTCTGCCGCCTTATAGCTGTTAAGTAGTATACTTTAAAGCTAGTTATGGTGTGTGCCGGCCGGCACATTGCCTTCTATACTGTACCAGTATTCTTCTGTATAACATATACTGTAGGAAGAAAACTATAGTATAGTATTGGTACAACACTGTGTGTTCTAACACTTTTGTGTTGTCTTGCACAGCCCTTTGGTGTTGCCTTACAGATAAGAAAGTGAGTTCTTTCTTGTCTATTATCCGGTATTTTAAAATCATACCTTTGGTGTGAGCTTCACCTGTTTCCTCTGGAAACTTTTCATTGGTTACTCTAGGACAGATTAACCATACGATTTTATTATCTGGAAGGCTGCAACAATTGGTTGTGCGGGAAACACAAGTGTGTGTCTTTCCTTTCTGATTTGTTATGCTAAACTGTGCATATCCAGTGATACGTAGTTCACTTGATACTCATGGAAATTTCTTCTCTTCACAGGAGGACCATCCGAAGTGCGGAAGTGTTTTCTGCAACGTCCGCAGTAAGGACTTCTGCGGACATGAGTTATGTAGGAGGCACGCAGCATGCGCTGTCTCCAAGGGTGATCTCCGGTATTGGGACCCTCATGTATGTACCATGTGCTCTAACCTGATTACTGAGGCTTTTGATTCCCCTAGGACGGCGGAATCAAGGGATATAGCAAGGGAGAAGCTTCGTACCTGGGTAAGGGGCTTCCAGAAGAACACCTCTGGACCTTATCTTCCAAGTGAGAAGATGAGGGCTTACCTTTTCCCTAGGGCATCAGCTGATGCAGTGATTCCCCAGCCTCAAGAGGAGATTCCCCAAGTTCAGATCCAGGTGGATGCTGAAGTCGCGGTCGCCTTGCAAGACATCCAGTTGGACGACAGGATGTCAGACGTGTCCGAGCGTCTGGAGGAAGACCTCCTGGCAGGAGCCCAGGATGAAGTTCAAGCCCCAGACATTGTAGAGGAAGAGGCCGACGAGATGTCGGCTGCTCCGGTTCAGATCCCTGAACCTATTCCCTCAACATCATCCGCTCTCCCAATAGAGCTGGGACAGGCCCTCTCCTCCATTGTTGGAATGATCCAACAAATGCAGAAGGAGAATAATGAGAAAGCGGCTGCAATGGAACTGCAGATGCAGAGGCTTGCAGCATAACATGGGCCCCAGAAAAGGCTCAATGTGAAAGACCTTCCCTTGTGCTCAGATACTAACCCGTGGAGATATGCTGAGCACATGCCGATAACGACTGGAAAGATCGTCATGTTGGATAAGTTGGGTTCAGATCCCTTAGATGAGGTGGAATTCTGTTATCTTCGATGAAAGAGAGGGGCTTCACGAACTCAAAGGTAGCTGCATTGAGTAAGAAGCTCCCTTCCTTTGTGTCCTCTCCTGCTAGAGCCTTCCCCTTTTTACAGAAAGGGTTTGCGGCTGTATTAAAAGCAGTCGAGGCCGGCAAGCCTTGCCCCTCCCTGGAGGAATGTAAACCCTTGTCGCTAGCCCTTCCTATGGACCACAAGGACTGGAAGGACGTCCATCTTACCTTCTCAGTCGGAAAGTTGGAGGCTGATATTGCCGGACGTCAGTTCGGTGAGAACCTCCCTAAGCTGTCTGACTTTCTTTTGCGGAGAGAGCTCGAGACAAAAGAAAGACTGGCTGCCTCAATGTCTCTTCAGACCACTCTTGAGACGATTGCAAGTGACCCCAAGGTCCATGAAATGTTCATGGTAGTGGCCAAGACTCATCTGGCCACAGTGACGAAGGATCTTTATAGCTTCGTCAGGGCGAGGAGAGCTTGTAGGGAGTTCGTGTTCACCTCGGCTACGGTGAGGCACGAGCCAAGTAAACTAATCTCCTCCAACATTTGGGGCAAAGACCTTTTCCCTAGCGAATTGGTCAAAGAAGTTGTTGATAAGGCCGCCACGGAGAATAGAAACCTTCTCCAGAAGTGGGGCCTGGCTATCAAGAGAAAGTCTTCCCTGGATGAGGGTCCCCAACCAAAGAGGAAGACTATGAGGACTAGGCTACGGCTCGGCCAGCCAAGCCATTTAGACAGCAACAGCAACAGCAATTGCCATTGCCTTCAGTGCCCCAGATGGTGGCACAAACCCCGACCACATTCCAGTGGGTACCCCAGGCCGTGTCGACACAGTCCACGGTATTCAACCCAACGTTCGAAGGGCAGTCAACTTCCTTTCGAGAAAAGCCTAGAGGAGCAGCCAGAGGCTCGTCTAGGCGCCCCTCAAGGGGAAGGGGATTCAGGGGTGGTCGCGGTCAGGGAGGCAAGACCTCAGGACGGCAGTCCAAGTGAGATGATGCCGGTAGGAGGGAGACTTCAGAATTTTCGGGATCGGTGGACCTTCGATCCCTGGGCCCACAGCCTACTCAAGAATGGATGGGCTGGAGCTGGTACAGCACTCCACCCCCGTGCCCTCGGTTTTTCCAACACTCCACCCCTGTTCTGGAGGAGTACATCCAAGAACTGTTGGAGAAAAAAGTGATCCGAAGGGTGAAGTCCATCAAATTCCAAGGGAGGCTGTTTTGTGTTCCCAAGAAAGACTCGGAAAAACTCAGAGTCATTCTGGACTTGTCGCCACTCAACAAGTTCATAGTGAACTGCAAGTTCAAGATGCTAACACTGCAACACATAAGGACCTTAATGCCCGAGAGGGCATATACCGTCTCCATAGACTTGTCAGATGCCTATTGGCACGTTCCAATCAACCGTCGACTCTCCCCCTACCTAGGGTTCAAGCTACAACGAAGACTATACGCCTTCAGAGCCATGCCATTCGGGCTAAATATAGCCCCAAGGATCTTCACGAAGCTTGCGAGCGCAGCTCTCAAACAATTACGCCTAAAGGGAATTCAGGTATTAGCCTACCTGGACGACTGGCTGGTGTGGGCAGCATCCAAGACAGAATGCTTGCAAGCTTCCATTCAAGTGATCCAGTTCCTAGAGTATCTAAGCTTCAAGATCAACAGAAAAAAGTCTCGACTTTCTCCATCTGAAAAGTTCCAGGGGCTGGGAATCCACTGGGACCTAATGTCACACCGTTTCTCCATCCCGGCGAAGAAAAGGAAGGAAATAGCGGGTTCTGTCAAGAGACTTCTAGATTCCGAAAGGATATCAAGACGCGAACAGGAGAGAGTACTGGGTTCTCTCCAGTTTGCTTCGGTGACAGACTCGGTGCTAAGAGCACAGCTAAAGGATGCAACCGGAGTTTGGAGAAGTTATGCATCAAACGCGCGAAGAGATCTGAGAAGACCAGTTCCGCTTCGTCTACGTACTCTTCTCAGGCCTTGGTCCCAAGCCAGACATCTAAAGAAGTCGGTTCTTCTTCAGCCACCTCCCCCGTCGGTGACAATTCACTCAGACGCCTCGAAGGAGAGATGGGGAGGTCACTCTCATCGGAAAGAAGTCCAGGGGACTTGGTCCAATCTATTCAAGACCATTCACATAAACTTTCTAGAAGCTATGGCAGTGCTCCTTACCTTAAAGAGAATCTCCCCGCGTCACTCGATCCACATAAGGTTGGTGCTGGACAGCGAGGTAGTTGTGAGGTGCTTGAATCGACAAGGATCAAGGTCACCACCTCTCAACCAGGTGATGTTGGCCATCTTCCGATTGGCGGAAAAGAAGAAGTGGTACCTGTCTGCAGTTCACCTTCAAGGAGTCCGCAACGTGACAGCGGACGCTCTATCCAGGTTCACACCGATAGAGTCGGAATGGTCCTTAGACGCAGGATCATTCTCCTTCATCTTGAGTCAAGTCCCAGAACTGCAGATAGACCTCTTTGCGACGAAAGACAACAAGAAGTTGCCCCTGTACGTATCCCCGTACGAGGACCCCTTAGCGGAAGCAGTGGACGCGATGTCCCTCGACTGGAACAGATGGTCCAGGATTTATCTGTTCCCTCCTCACAACCTTCTGTTGAGGGTCCTCAACAAACTGAGATCCTTCAAGGGGGTAGCGGCAAAAGTGGCCCACAAGTGGCCGAACAGCGTGTGGTTCCCTCTGGCATTGGAACTACGGTTGAAGTTTCTACCGCTACCAGATCCAGTTCTGACCCAGCGAGTCCAGAAGTCGACTGTCTGCGCTTCATTACAGAAAACCCAGACCCTGCAGCTCATGATTTTCTCTCCCTAGCGGTGAGAAAGCGTTTCTGGATTTCAAAAGCCAGCCTAGACTTCCTAGAGGAATATAAGTGCAAATCTACTAGAAGGCAATATGAGTCATCATGGAGAAAATGGGTGGCCTTTGTCAAGGCAAAGAATCCGCAGGAGATCTCGACGGACTTCTGCTTATCTTTCTTCATCCACCTCCATGGTCAAGGGTTGGCAGCTAACACGATTTCGGCGTGTAAGTCTGCTTTGACAAGACCCATTCTATATGCCTTCCAGGTCGACCTCGCTAACGAGATCTTTAATAAAGTTCCGAAAGCCTGCGCTAGGCTCAGACCTTCAACACCTCCAAAGCCCATTTCATGGTCTTTAGACAAAGTTCTTCATTTCGCTTCTCTGTTGAGCAATGAGGAGTGTGCGTTAAAGGATTAGACCCAAAAAGTTATTTTCCTATTTGCACTCGCGTCCGGGGCCAGGGTTAGTGAGATTGTAGCCCTCTCGAGAGAGGGAGGTCGTGTTCAGTTCCTGGATGGGGGGGAGCTGAACCTGTTTCCGGATCCTACGTTTCTCGCCAAGAATGAGTTACCCACCAACAGGTGGGGTCCCTGGAGAATCTGCCCTCTGAAAGAAGATGCATCTCTATGTCCAGTAGAATGCCTAAAGGTCTATCTTCGTAGAACTTCAGACTTCAAGGGTGGTCAACTATTCAGGGGAGAAACATCAGGCTCAAATTTATCTCTGAATCAACTTAGGGCGAAAATCACATATTTTATTCGCAGAGCGGATCTTGACAGTACACCCGCAGGTCACGATCCGAGGAAAGTTGCCTCATCCTTAAATTTCTTTAATTGTATGGATTTTGAACATCTTCGTTCATACACTGGCTCGAAGTCTTCCAGAGTGTTCTTTCGCCACTATGCGAAGCAAGTGGAGCAACTAAAGAGATCTGTGGTAGCAGTGGGTCGCGTCGTTAACCCTGCTGTTTAACTCTGCGAGGAACAGTGGTTTTAATTGGGACGATTAATTCCAGGGTGAGTGTGTAGTTACATACTGTGCTACAAACTAAGTGAGGGCACTGAGTTGCCCACGTTGACTGTTCCATTTCCATAGATGAACCTAGCATAAGTGCAGACATGTGTGCCGAGCGTTTCTAACGCTAATGTGACTGATTAGTAATACAGACTTTTATGACTTTGATACCTCGGTATGTTAAAAGTGGCAATAATGTTTTTTCTTTCAGATAAACAAGTTCTGTTTACTATCATACTTATGCTTAAAGTTTTGGTTATCCTCTTCTTATATATATATATATATATATATATATATATATATATATATATATATATATATATATATATATATATATATATATATATATATATATATATATATATATATATATATATATATATATATATATATATATATATATATATATATATATATATATATATATATATATATATATATATATATATATATATATATATATTTAATTGTTGTTAACCTGTCTATTTATTGTCTGTCAATAAACTTGTTCTTGAGAACCTTGCGTCTCCTTCACCTGTGTCAATTTATTGGTATAATTGAGCATTCATTCTATAAATTTTTATCTGGGATAATTCTAATAGATTATTCCTTTATGCAAGCTAATGTTGCATTGGTTTATGCTTTCCCTTAGCGGGAGGACTCCATCCCATAAGGGGATGGTGGCGGATTTACAAGTGTCCTCCTATGCGGATATAAACCTTTGTCCAATACAAGTATTGAGCGGAGAACTGGTCGATATTTCTTATTGACGCAGTGGTTCTTTACAAACTATGCTTTACTTAATATAGGGTGAGACCACTATATTGGCTTGCCTGGTATTCATACATAGGTATATGTACTCTTCGAGACTTTTCCAGAGTCTAGTAGGACTCTTCCCTGTAGGGGGCAGGAAGCTCTATCATGGTTTATGGTTAGTTGAAAAGATGTATAACGGTAACATCTTAGGTCTTTAGGTCTAGTCGACCGGGGAAATACCTCCGGGGAGTACGGCACGTTCTGAGAATCCACAGATACAGTAATGCTCTGGTATACTTCCATCAGGACGACATGGCTTGAGCCCAGAAAACGGATTTTGAGCGAAGCGAAAAATCTATTTTTGGGTGAGCTGGCCATGTCGTCCTGATGGACCCGCCCTTCCCTTTCTATGAAAGGGCTCTAGGACCCCTCCCTACATACAGTATCTGTAGCACCTTGTGTATCGCTACAAGGAATACAGATGGCGCCAGGATCGGCGCAATGCATGCTTACGAAACGGGAGAAGAGAGAGCCTTGGGAACGGCTCCCCTTTTCCTTTCTCGTTTTCGTTTTCTTGCCAATTGACCCCTTCGATGTGTTATCTCTGTTCGGGGTGCAGATTGCCATGTGGCGTGTCAAGAATACGTCCTCTGATATGTCGTGATATCCCTTTCATTAGGGATATTCGCTCCAGGAGTTAGAATTCTGGGTACCTTAAGGTAAATTCTCTAGGAATATCGCCGTAGTTGTAATATACCTTAGGAAGCTACCCTATAGGAACTTCCATCAGGATGACATGGCCATCTCACCCAAAAATAGATTTTTCGCTTCGCTCAAAATCCGTTATATATATATATATATATATATATATATATATATATATATATATATATATATAGATAGATAGATAGATAGATAGATAGATATACATATATGTATATATATACTTATATATATATATATATATATATATATATATATATATATATATATATATATATATATATATATATATATATATATATATATATATATATATATATATATATATATATATATATATATATATATATACAGTGGTACCTCTACATACGAATTTAATCCGTTCCAGAACCAACTTCGGATGTAGAAAATGTTCGGATGTAGAAACGAATTTTCCCATAAGAATACATGGTAATTCATTTAATTCGTTCCTCAGCCTAAAAACCCATAATAAATCATTAATAAATGGCTACACATAATTACACATAACAATAACATTACTGCATAATATGTAAGAAGCATGTAAAAAAGATAATTATAAAGAAATAATAAATAAAAAATGTGTTTTATTGCCACTTTACCTTAGAGACAGGCCAACGCAGGTGTAGGATTTGCTACGCCGGAGACGGACGATCGGCGAGAAGGTAGACATGGTGTTAACATGTTCTTTAAATAAATACTCTCTCTCTCTCTCTCTCTCTCTCTCTCTCTCTCTTGTTCTTCTTCACTGTTAGTGTTAGAGACGTCTATTAATTTTAACTGAGAGAGAGAGAGAGAGAGAGAGAGAGAGAGAGAGAGAGAGAGAGAGAGAGAGAGAGAGAGATTAAGCAAAAATGAGAGATTAAACAAAAATGAGAGATTAAACAAAAATGTGTTGTGTACATATGATTTTTAACAGTGTTAACGAGTTGAAAGACAGTTAAATGTAACTAAAAAAACAATATCAGCGAATCTGAATTCCTTTATTAACTAAAACAAATATTGATACAAACACACTCGTGTGCGTATGCCCAAACACACACACACGCACGAGGAGACACGATCGGTGAGGAGGTAGAGATGGTGACTGCGATTACCGTAACTTAAACTACGGAAATTTTAATCTAACTTAGCTTATTTATTTTTTTTTATTTTTATATTTCATATTTTTTACATTTTTTTTCTTTTGATTTTTTATTTTCATCACTTTCAGTGACGAGTTACGGTATGTTATCGCAGTCACCATCTCTACCTCCTCCCCGACCGTCTCTCTTACTGCGTAGCAATTCCTGTTTTAGTTAATAAAGGAATTCAGATTAGCTGTTATTACTTTCTTAGTTACATTTAATTGTTTTTCAACTCGTTGACGCTGTTAAAAATCACATGTACTCTAAACACATTTTTGTTTAATCTCTCTCTCTCTCTCTCTCTCTCTCTCTCTCTCTCTCTCTCTCTCTCTCTCGGAAAAAAATAATAGACGTATCTAACACTATAACAGCGAAGAAGAGAGAGAGAGAGAGAGAGAGAGAGAGAGAGAGAGAGAGAGAGAGAGAGAGAGAGAGAGAGATTTTATTTAAAGAACATGTTAATGCTATGTTTAGAGAGAAACAGAAAAAGAGAGAAGTCTTATTTAAAAGAGCTTGTTAATGCTATCATGGCTTTCTTTGCTTCACTTTTTTCTTTCTTTCTGTTCATCACGCTGGCCCTTCTCACAAATGATCGTTGCCAACAATCTCATTGTCCTTTATCCCTATCAACAAAAGGCGTTCTATCTCTTCCAGGGTATTGCTAAGATGTCTTGTAATAATAGTGATCCCCTTCGATGGTTATTTGCTTTAATGGCTGCCTTCAGCTTGATGATCCTCGAGATAATAGGCCTATTCCGGCCATATTGTTTAGCCATACAGTATCACTCACATGCACACTGTTCTCATGTTTTTCTATAATTTCTTGCTTCAATTCTAATGAAAGAATTGCCTTCTTCCTGTACTGAAACTTAGCTTCTTAGGCACCATGATTATAAGTAAAATCAAAAAGGAAATGTGAGAAAAGGAAGAAAATAAGCACTGTTAATAACAGACCAAACAGAGGACAACCACACGATACACACATGAAAAGAGAACTGAGCACTCGACGCTCAATGGCGTAATGTTTACTTCGTGTGTCGAAATAAAATTCGGGTGTAGAGTCAAAAATTTACTCGAATTTTACTTCGGATGTTGGAAAATTCGGATGTAGATACGTTCGTGTGTAGAGGTTCCACTGTATATATATATATATATATATATATATATATATATATATATATATATATATATATATATATATATATATATATATATATATATATGTTTGAGTGTGTGTCCAATACTTTCAGCTACTAATGAATATTAATTTATCAGATATATCTTTCAAGCTTACAGCTGCAAAGTTTATGCGAAATGGGATATATGCCTAGTTGAGGTACTAAATAGCGACAAAACAAGAGGTTATCTTATACCTTACTTGAAGTATTGTTCTTCTCGTCTGATCATCCGATTCTGTTTCTCATATTAGTTTCCTGTACAGGGAATTACGGTCTAATAATTCTTCTATTCTTGATGTGTATATTAATCTTTAGCACTATGCTCAATTAGTTTATTAATCATTTTGCATGTTGCATTTGACTTTTCATAATACTGACCATCCTTTACGTTTAGGTCTTCCCGGACAGCACTCTCCTGCTCCTAATAGTTGGCATGCAGTTAATTCTGATAGTATACTTTCTCCATCATACTACTCAATGCTACACAATATTCTAGAAGTTTTACTACAGCTGTTTCCAAGTTGTACAATGATCTTCCTAATTAGGGACGTGCAGAGGGGGGTTGCTAGGGGTGCCCAAGCACCTGCCCATTTTGCTACTGTATTAAAAGTGCCCTTTTTAGAGGGATATATTATAGGCCCGTCACCTATGTCGCCTATCTGTGTTAATAATAATAATAATAATAATAATAATAATAATAATAATAATAATTATAATAATAATAATAATAATTATTATTATTATTATTATTATTATTATTATTATTATTATTATTATTATTATTATTATTATTATTATTATTATTATAATAATGATAATGATAATGATAATGATAATGATAAACAAGAGCTTGTGGAAATGGGTACTATATCCTGGCAACACTGGGTCACCCAAGATCAGCTGACTATATGTCTCACTGCCTGCATTAATGGTTTGACCCCTATTTTAGCTATGAAAAGTGTAATAACAAAAAGAGGGAGAGAGACAGTGGACCAAGTGAGTCGAGTAAATTAATAGATTTGGAGAGGACGATAGGAACAGGGCCAGGTACTATGGGCTGGAACGCCGAACAGTACAGGTAGCCATTAACCTACTGAATGAGACACATACAGCTTGTGTTCCATTTCATTTGTTGCATAATGTGTCCCATTAAGTTTTTGAGCTGCACGTGATATTTAGTTTTCAATTTTTGAGTCAACAATACCCAACTGGATGGTGAAAATTTTTTTAATTTCTCATTTTCGTTTTTTTTTTTTTTTACTCGTTTTCTCCATTTAGCAATCGAGAATCATGTTTATGTCGTGTTATTAATGATGTTTATGCTTATCTGAGTAAATATTAATAACTGTGAATCAGCAATCATGTTGTGGGTAAAAAAAAGCCATATATTAGCGAAATATACTGATAAACATGCTGTAGATGAAAAATGAAGACTCCTTTATTTAAACGAAGAAATATCAAATCAACTTAATATCACAAAGTCAGGAAATATTCTGTTAAATAGAAAATGCTGTAGGATAGCAATGCTTTCCCAATATAGCATTAGTCATATCCCCCTCCTTTCTCTACCATACTTAAATGCAGCCGTTGAGTGATTTTTTAGCCAAATGAATATAACAAAAACTTCTGAGAGATTTTTTCTTAAAATGAAACATCAAATGGGATAATGAATGTAATATACTATAAGAAACACTGGACTTGAAAGTGTCTTCTGATATATTGATTATTGATGGCAAAATGCTGAAAGCAATCAGTAATGTCACAGGTAATGCAACATGTACAGAAATTTCAGATATGTGATTTTTCATGGTGTTCGTAAGAAAGGTATGAAGGGTATAGCAAAAAGTTTAATTTCTACATTCAGTTATATTTGCTTCCTTTGAATGAAGGATATGGATATCTGTACCTATCTAAAACTTGTACCTTTAATTGTGTTCTTCTTGTCAATAGGTATTTTACATCGATGACTAAAATTTAGGGTAATTGACTCAAATTTAGGGTAATCTTGATTTTTTTTTCTTGGAACCTTGCTTTTCTAATTCTGTTTTAATGATTGTCTGGATGCCACGGAAGGAGAGAAAAACAAGGAGCAGGAGCAGGGCATGCAAGATGCTGCCAAAGGTAGCAGAACTCTTTATGATTGGATAATGCCGAGAGTAGCAGCTTCAACATCAGAGCCAATGAAGGGGGAGGAGAATCAGGAGAGTGAAGAGTCAGAAGCTGAAGATATGGATGCAGACGACGAGCCAAATGAAGCGGACAGTTTAGATAACTTAGAGCAACAAGTTGCTCCACAGGAACCCCAGACTAAAGCAAGAGCAGAAGTGCCCTTATTTGAAGAGCCATTTTCCATGCTACCTGAATTACAGTATTGAAATGACCCTGCCCATGTTGTTAATTTTAAGATATGTATTAGTGAGTCTTTCATCAGACTCTGCAATAATTATGGCCCATGTCAACCAGTAATTTTATATCCCAAGAATGTAAAGGGACGCTTGTATCAGAGGAAATGGTGTTAAAGGAACTCTTGGTTGGAGTATTCATCTCAGAAAGCTGTCATATGCTGCTTCAGCTGTCGTCTACTTTTGAATGAGGAAAAGTACAGGGGCCGAGTAGCTTGGATATCAGAGGGCATAAGCAGTTGGAGGTTAGCTTTAGAGAAAATAAAGGAGCATGCTAGTTCAGAATCTCACATGACTGGTATGGTTCAATGGAAAGGGTTCCAAAGTCAAGCATTAGATATTGCTTTAGAAACAACTAATCAAAAAGGAAAAGCTGCTAGAGACAAAGAAAAGCAGAGAAACAGAGAAATATTATGCAGGTTGATCTCCATCACTCTATACTTGGCAAGACAAGGTTTGCCATTTAAGGGCGACCAAGAAAGTTCTATTAGTGAAAATCAAGAACATTTCCTTGAACTTATAGAAATGTTTAGCAAGTAAGACAGTGCAGTTAAATTGCACCTTGATGTAATTAAAGAAAAACAAGAAATACTGAAAAGACCCCAAGTGCCATTGCTTTCAAATAGGACTCAGGATGACCCGATCAAGGCTTTGGCCATTTCAGTTAGAAGAGTGATATAAGAAGAAATTCACAGGAGCAAGATCTTTTCCATCCTCATAAATGAAACAACTGATGTATCACATACACAACAGGTCTCTTTTATTGTGAGATATGTACATGACTTCAAAATAAAAGAACATTTCATACAAGTATTCAATATGCAATCAACAACTGGTGAAGCACTGGCGAAAAAAGTGATCTCTTTGTTTAATAAAAATAACCTAAACATAGATGATATTCGTGGACAAGGATATGATGGGGCAGGAAATATGAGTGGAATATACAATGGATTACGGTCTAGGCTCCAAAGACAGAACCCAAAGGCACTCTATGTACACTGCCTAAATCTAGTATAAGTCGAAAGTGCAAAATCAAGTACTGAGTTTGTAACTTTTTTTCAGTTTGGTGGAGAAACTGTGTGCTTTTATTGCTAATTCTTCAAAACAGCTTGCTTCTTTCATGGAGATCCAGAAAGCAATGTATCCAGAAGTCCGCCCACTTGAACTTAAGAAACTATCAGACACAAGATGGGTTGCAGAGAGTTAGCTCTTAGAACCATGAGGAAGGTCATCCTGCTATGAAGCATTTTTTAGAAGAGATAGTATAAAAACATCATCCTGATGCATCAGCAGGGGATGCCTCAATATTGCTGCAAAGTATTTACTTTGAATTTCTTGTTTGTCCTGAGATTAACACCCCAGTTTTTCAAGAAACTGCCTATGCCTCTAATGCCCTAAAACAGAAAGACTTTAGTTTGGCTGCCTCCTACAGAATTTTGGATGGAGTGCTATAAAGTTTGAGAGAATTATGAAATGATTAGGATTTTCGGGATATTTTTACAAATGTTAAAGAGAGAGCTGAATCCATGGCCATCGACCTCCCCTCTGGGATTCCTGGACAAGGCAGAAGAAGAAAAAGCCTGAAAGATACAAGTTTAGTGCTACATCTGCTACTGAGGACCAGCAATATCAATCCTTGGATGAGTACTACCTTGTGAGAGTATTTTATGTGTTTATAGATACAATATCACAGGAGCTACAAAGAAGATTTAAAGGTGAAGACCACACAACATGAGGTATCCTAGATGCCTTTCATTGTATAAAAGTCCAAGATAACTGGAAAGGACCTGTGAATGAAGAGGCATTCAAGTCATTTCAAAATTTATGCCAGTTTTATGAGTTAGAAGAAGTAGACAAGCTACGGTTGGAATTAAAGATCTTCTATTCCTCATTTCCCTGCCCACCACAGAACACTGCAGCTACAATGCTCAACCCGAAGAAAGAAAACAGTGTCCAGGAGATATTGCCACTTATGCTTGAACTTTTAACAATTTATGCCACTCTACCCGTCACAACTGCAACAGTGGAATGGACCTTCTCCAAACTCAAGTTAGTTAAGACAAAGCTACGCAGCCTGTTCAGTGAGGAGAGGTTATCTGATCTTTTGTTGCTAGTAGTTGGAAAGAATATCATAATCAACAATAGTGAAGTTATCAACATATTTAAAGAAATGGCACATAGAAGGGTTCTCTTATAAACATAAAATTATAAGGTCTGATTATCCAAGTGTATTGATCATAATGATTGATTTTCTTGTAGTCATTTATGTAAAATTAATATATATAATTTTTCTTTTGTTAAATATCCTAGTTCTACTAGTAGTCAGTACTGTAGATTTTATGTTCATAAAAAACATTAGCCCACTGGTACCTATGATATCAGTCATGTTTATCTCTTTCTTGAATTATTAATGGCTATTTTAAATAAATTTGAAAGAATATTGAGCCGGTATATATTTAGCCTCGTTCATTTCTATATTTTTGCCCTTTATTCACTTGAGCATCTGCCCTGAGAATATTCCCTGTATGTCCCTCTTCCTAATAGAGTAGTTGAATAAGTAGAATTTCAAAAGTTCGAACTTGCAGAAATATTTTTTGTTCAACAGGCTGACATTAGTCTCTTTTTACAGTTTCTAAATGAGTGATCTCCTCTAATGTTGTTACTGTTAAGATATTTTATTCCAATTTTCATTATTTTCATATAGTTTACTAATATTCATATTTCCTTTCCTCACTGTGGTATTTTTCCCTGGTGGAGCCATTTTGCCTACGTGGAGCTACTTGGGGCAAATTTTACTTTACAGAAACTTTATTCAATTATAGTTAGTATCAATTTCTTTCAAAATAAGCTGAGTTGTTAACCGTCATACATCTAAATCGATGTTATTGAATATCTTATATCTATGACCCTAAGGAGTAGGGTGCAGGTTATATTCTGTTCTATTTCGTTTATTCATTTATTCAACTTTAATGTTACAACTACATTTACTGACTTACATTAATAGACAGAACTTAAAACCAATTATTTATCCTGAAGAATGAAGGGCAGGAAACGTACCTAGGTACTTCACAATACACATTTGGTTGCGAAATCCATGAGTCCCATGATCAGGCAGGAGGGAAGCTCGGTCTTGGACAGGTATCTTCCCGTAGACACATCTTATGCATAAATTCCTCCTATGTCTCGGGCAGGAGTTAAAGGTATTCTTCCACTTTTTCGGTAGAAGAAAAAAAATGGAATCTTCAACTTCTCTCCTTATCATGTGTGGCCAAGATGAATCTCAGTCTTGAAGATTATTAGTGCCTGTCACATCGGCACTTGGTGTTGAGTCTCGCCAGAAGATGTGGTAGATGGGGGGAATTGGTGAGGCCCCTCTTGAACCTTTTCACTGTACTTGCTGGTGAAGGAAGAGCATGGTCCTTCTTCCTCGAAGGATCTCAAGTAGCATATCAAAGATGAGGCAATCTTACATCACGTTATGTGACTGTTCCTTTGTTCATGGCCCCCTTGCATCGTGTCTTGGTGACGTCGGTGGTGTCATATTACCCACTGATTGGCGTTTGGGTGATTCTTGTTAAACTGTGCTTGCATTCGTATTGATTGAGTCACGTCTCTCACTTCTTGTTCTGGGCACTTGCTATGTCTAGATTTATATAATATCCTTATTTTAGTACATACCCAGCCACTTCACTCCTCTCTTTTCTCATCTCTCTTTACCTTTACAAAATCAACTAACTTAATTTTTCTCTCTATCGTTTGATTAATTAACAAAACTTATTAAATAGCTAATCACATACAATTATTAAACATTACAATATAAAATAAACTCATGGCCCTACAGCACTCGGTCAGGTACCTGAATTACTGGTGAATTCAAAATTCTAACAACTTATCTCATTGTTTCCCGGTGAATAATTAATTTACCTTATTCATTTTCATCAAAAGAAAATTTATCTCAACAAAGTAAATAATCATTATTGAAATAATTGATCAATCGTAGTCAAAATAATGCAATTGCTTATCTATATACACATTATATGTTTTTCATCAATCTATTTAGGAAAACTTCCTGTTCCCTTCAAATAATTCAACTCAGAATTGATACGTTATTTTTATAACTATTGGAAATTGGATATTTACTTTATCCCTCAATCCACTGGCTAAATAAGTAATGTTATTCAACATTTCGCTTTTTTTTACTGATTTAACTTCAACGTTACAGGTACATTTACAGATTTACATTATTACACATAACTGAGAACAGTATATTTCTCTTGAAGAATGGAGTGTTGGAAATGCAGAACGGTACATAACAATTTGCAATGGGTTGTGATATCCATGAGTCTCATGATCAGGCAAGAGGGGAACTCAGTGCTGGAGAGGTGTCCTCCTATGTCTCGGGCAGGAGTTAAAGGTATTCTTCTACCTCTATGGTAGAATAAATAATGGAATCTTCTACTTCACTCCTTTTGCTGTGCTTCCAGGATATACCAAAGTCTTGAAGATTATTAGCACCTGTTATATCGGCACTTGGTTGGGTGCCTCGCCCCAAGATGTGGGAGGAGGGGGGAATTGGCAGAGGCCCTTCTTGGACTTTTTCACTGTGCTTGCTGGTGAGGAAAGTGCTGGTCCTGCATCATCGCAGGATCAAAAGTAGCTAATCTAAGGAGTGGCATTCTCACATCATGTCAAGTGACTGTTCTTTTTATTCATGGCCCCAATGCGGGCGTGTCTTGTGACGTCAGTGGCGTGATGTTACCCGCTGCTTGGTGTCTTAGGGATTCCTGTAAACAGCTCGTGCATTCGTGTTCAGTGAGTCACGCCTCTCACTTCTTGTACTGGGTGCTTGCTATGTTCAGATTTATATATTATCAGCATTTTTACCCTGGCAATACACTCCTCTCTTTTCTTGTCTCTCTGTAAATCAACTCTTAACTTTTTTAAAAACAAGTGGCTTCATTTGTCTCACTATCGTTTATTTGATGAGCAAAACTTATTTAATAGCTAATAACATACATTTATTACTTATTCTATATAAAATAAACTAGAGGTCTTACACATATAGCATCCTGATTTTCTAACTAAGGTTGTACCTTAACTTGTAATAATAATAATAATAATAATAATAATAATAATAATAATAATAATAATAATAATAATACTAATAAAGTTAAAATGAGAAGATAGAAGAGCTAGAATTTCTGATGACTTTTCTACAAACTATTAAACATGATAATGGTTTGTTGTAACATCTCAGTTATTTGAGTTTTATGTTAGCATAGAAAAGCAAGATATCGAATAGGAAAGTCATAGATAACACGAAATAATAAAATTTCAGTAACACAACTAAAATACTCGTCATAGAAATTAATGTATCAAAAATATATATGGCTTATTTGAATATGTATATATATATATATATATATATATATATATATATATATATATATATATATATATATATATATATATATATATATATATAAATATATATATATATATATATATATATATATATATATGTATATATATAAATATATATATATATATATATATATATATATATATATATATATATATATATATATATATATATATATATACATATGTTACAGTCAATATCTAAATCCAGGCAATTTGTAAAGTGACTGAACTTTTCGGGCAATATGTGAATATATATATATATATATATATATATATATATATATATATATATATATATATATATATATATATATATATATATAATGTATATATCTATATATATATATATATATATATATATATATATATATATATATATATAATTATAAATATAAATATAAATATATATATATATATATATATATATATATATATATATATATATATATATAAATATATATATATATATATATATATATATATATATATATATATCCTTGTTTCCTTTCCTCATTAGGGTATTTTTCCCTGTTGATAAGGGCTGCTTCCTACTTTCCTCAGCCATACTATCCTGTTTTCTAATAGGAAGGCTTTGTGCAGATTGGTGGCTAATACCATGCACAGGTATACCAGTCTTTGAGTAGTAAGCATGGAAGGTTTCTTGAGGTTTACCATGATCCCCAGATCTAGGCAAAGCCTCAGAGAATTATCTATGTGCTGAAGAAGGGTTGCCACTGAATCTGCCATGATCAGCTAGTCGTCCAGGTAACGCAGTAGAAGGATAACGAGCCTCTGAGCCCAGGATGACACTAGGGCAAACATTCTTTTCGAGACCCGGGGTGCTGTGGAAGGGCCGAAACACAGCACCTTGAATAGTTATTTCTTGATGTCGATTTGAAACATCAGATACTTCCTTGAAGAAGGATGGATTAGGATCTGGAGGTATGCGTCCAATAGATCCAGTGTACACATGCAGTTATGTGGCCTTATCGCTAGTCTGTCCTTGTTTGCCGTCTCCATGCTCCATGCTCTGTTTGACAGACTTTTTCAGAGCTGAGAGATCGATGACTTGTCTCCAGCCTCCATATGCTTTATTTACAAGAAAGAGTCGCCTGAAGAAGCGGGCCTGCCATTTTGCTGTCCCCATAGCAAGGAAGCCAACAAGCACTGGATTCCTGGTCAGTGGAGGGAGAGATGAAATAAACGGGCCATGATACCATGAGGGGAATCACAGAGACCGTCCTAGGTTTGGCTCCGAGCTTCATCCACCTGGTCCATTAGCTTTGTAGGCATCCCCCTACTGGTGGATTAGCGGGGTGGGGTGTGAGTGGGTGTGACCTATCCTAGCATTTGAGGTTCTTACCACCACCTCTTTGGTGTTTCTCTCCAAGGTTGGACTTATTGTCTTACCCGTCCTTGACAGGAAAGGGCTTCTTAGACACTTCAGACTTGGAAATTGCTGACCTTTTCTTTAATGATGATTTCACTTGGCTAGACTTTGGAGAGGCTTCGGGCCTCTATGGCCAAGCTGTAAGGGCTATAGGAGGAGGGAGTGTGTGTTAGATTTCCTCCACCTCTCCGCAGGATCTGAAACCCTCAGATTCTAAGTCTTTGCAACAAACTCGGTGACCAAGCCGAAGTTTACCTCTCCCCATTCCCTTGAATGGGCGATGTGTTAAGAGAGACCATGAAGTTAGTTGACACGTTTGGCTGATGCCAAGGGAGTTGGAATACCATTTTACAAGTCAGGGGGCATTCTGTCGCCTGGCTTAATAGTTCATACGTAGGTCACTTAAGAGAACGAATAACTTGAACCCTGTTCCATGGGGGAGATCTCACTTCCGACTGAGGAAAGGTAAGATCCTAATTTCATATGAGGAGGGAAAGTTCCAACGATGAGGAAATGTCCACTCCTTTCCGTTTAAAGGGGAGACTCAAGGCTGAGTGATAGCCTATAACCACTGAAACTGAAAGACCCATTTCTTTCTGCAAATGCAC
Source organism: Palaemon carinicauda (assembly GCF_036898095.1). Taxonomy (NCBI): domain Eukaryota; kingdom Metazoa; phylum Arthropoda; class Malacostraca; order Decapoda; family Palaemonidae; genus Palaemon; species Palaemon carinicauda. The sequence continues at coordinate 49,720,370 of NC_090730.1, forward strand.
AAGAAACTCCTCTATTGATAGAATAGTAGCAACGAGTGAATCAAGACCTCTTCCACGACACCAACCACAGAAGACATTCCACTCCGCCTGGTAGACCGAGGCTGAAGATTTTCGCAGATATCCAGACATCCTCTTCGCAACCTGTTGCAAAAATCTTCTCTGTGTGAGGAGATGCTGGATAGTCACCAGGCGGGAAGACGTAGCGAGTCTACTGCCTTGCGGTAATTGTTGACATGTAGATTGTAGCTTGTGTTATGGAGGAAATTCTCCTTGGAGCTCCGTCAGGAGCAGCAGAAGGTCCGGATTTCATTCGTCATGATGCCATTGCAGAACTATGGGGATCATGGAAAGCTTGACTGATGGTCTGGTCTTGATGGTTATTTTTCTTATCAGACAGAACAATAGGAATGCTGTATACGTCGATCTTACCAATCTATTGTTGGAATGCACCTTGCCAGAGACCCTTGGGATATGGGAAGGGGGAGCAGTGCAGCGGGAGCCTGAAGTTCAGGGCCGTTTCGAGCAGATTCATAGTAGGAGAAACCCACAAAGTCAAGACTTTGTTGACTACTAGATGATCCAAAGACCATTCAGAACCCTCTATATGCTCATATTGTCGGTAAGCACATTCTTCTTGCCTGGCATGAGGCGAGCTGACAGTGAGACCGAATGGACTTCCACCCATCTTAGTATGTCGACTGCTAGATGGGATAGGGGCTGAAAAAATATACCTCCTTGCTTCATGACTCAAGCTATTACTGTGGTGTCATTGCTCATCACCACCACTGAGTGACCCTTCAGAAACTGGTGGAAATCTTGTAGGCCCACAAAGACGGTCTTCATCTCTAAGAGATTTATATTAAGGTACTTTTTGGACTCTGACCAAATACCTGAGGCCGTGTGCTGCCACATGTGGGCCCACCCACCCTTTCTTTGATGCATCTGAGGACAGCATCGAATTGGGAGGAGGGACGAGAAGATCGACACCCATCAGCAGATTCTCGTCTGCCAACCACCATCCGAGGTCCATCTTTTTCTCTGATCCCATGGGAATCAGAGTGTTTTTTCGTCCGACGAAAGATCTTGCTAATTTCCTCAGCCATGCTATCCTGTCGTCTAATGGGAAGGCTTTGTGCTCATTGGTGTCTAATACTATTCCCAGGTATACCAGTCTTTGAGTAGGAAGCATGGAGGATTTCTCAAAGTTTACCATAATCCCCAGATCTTGGCAAAGCCTCAGAGCTTTGTCTATGTGCTGAAGAAGGGTTGCCACTGAGTCTGCTATGATCAGCCAGTAGTCCAGGTAACACAGGAGACGTATGCCGAGCCTGGGAGCCCAGGATGACACTAGGGCCTTCATTCTTGCGGAGACCCGGGTTGCTGTGGAAGGGCCTAAACACAGCACCTTGGACTGGTATGTTTTTATGTCGATGTTAAATCTATATATCCTTGAAGATGGATGGCTTGGGATCTGGAGGTATGCATCCTATAGATTCAGTGTACACATGAAGTAATGTGGTCTTATCGCTAGTCAGACAGTGTCTGTCATCTCCTTGCTGATCCAACTCATTTTGACAGACTTTTTCAGAGCTGAGAGATCGATGACTGGTCTCTAGCCTCCATACGTCTTATTCACAAGAAAGAATCGCCTGAAGAAACGGGCCTGTCATCTTACTGATCCCATTACAAAGGAGCTCACAAGCACTGGATTCCTGGTCAGTGGAGGGAGATATGAAATCAATGATCTGTGATACCATGGGGGAATCACGGAGACCGTCCTAGGTTTGGCTCCGAACTTCATCCACCTGGTCCATCAGCTTTGTAGGCATCCCCCTACTGGTGGATTAGCAGAATGGGTGGGTGGCGGGCGTGACCTATCATAGTGTTTGAGGGTCTTACCACCACCTCTCTGGTTAAAAGCAGTCGTGGTCCTAAATCCTGGATTGTTTGAAACCGTTGAGGAATCCGATGGGCGTGAAGAAAGCATGGGAACAAAGGCTAGAATTACTACCCTAACCAGGGCATGGAACCATGGCTGCTAACTCATCGAAACATTCTCTGATAGATTATCTGATGGGAGAGGGCATGAACGGTCCTTCCATAGGGTTTCCAAAACAGACTGAAGATTTATGGGCTGTAGAAGCAAATTCCCTTCTAAATGCCTGAAGCTTAGGAATCCTGAAATCCTGAAAATCAACCCCTACCTCCTTCCAGAGCAGTTGCAACGTTATGCGTTTGCCAGTAGAGGAGTTGGACAACAGAGAACTATCGTTACTCCCCCTACATTTTTTAGAGGACACAACCACCACTTTCGGTGGATGCATTTGCAGCACCTCTCTTGCAAGATGTTGTAGTTGCTGAAGTGATGGGAAGTGACGAGAAATGTCCTATATAGGAGCAAAGATCAATTGCTGGAAGGACGATAAGATGGAATATGTTCCAGCATTGAAGGGCGATACTGTGGTATTGCACAATGTATCGTCACTACTCCCCGAATGGAAAGTCGGTTTGAGAACGCTGTGGTGTATGAACAAACACTGGTTTGTTAGGTGATCGATGTGTGTTTCTCGAATTGGCGAAGGTTTATGTGACTCCTGAGGTCGATGAGGTGAAAGCCGTCGGATAGGTGATCGCTGACGAGCAGGTGAATGGTGACAGTAAGGTTTTTGTTTTGTAAGGAAGCCAATACCTCAAAACCACTGTTGAGGCGGAAACATTTCTAATGAGCCCACACAACCATAGGAACGATTTTCTTCTTATAAATCAAGAGGATACATTTTTATCTCTGATTTGGACCGCACACATATACTCACAAATTACTTATCCGTTTCGTCTCTGGACACCTAGTCTGCGGGATATCAGTAATAAGGAAAGATTTGCAATAATTCAGCTCAAAGGACAATGTGGGGAAGATGGTTAATGTGATTTTAACTATTAACTATCTCTCATCAATCTTCCATGGAGCAAAAGCTATTTTTAGGTTTACTGGTTTCCTTCTTATTTATAAAGATTATAACAATGACCAGGTTTTTTTTTTCCTTCAACTTTTCTATTTATTCACAACATTTCACCATTGCCAACAGGAAGAATAAACACAAGAACACTGCTTAAATCTGGATCAGTTAGGAGGGAGTAGTTTTAAGGGCTTGAGCAGAGCAAGGATTTGTATGTTGAATTCTGGCTCCAGTCTCAGTCTTTCCGGAGCCACCCGTTTTATCAGTGTAAAAGTAGGTCATCTCCTTTTACGGATCACATAGGAGGAGCATCGGTGGGAGCTGAATACCCTTGCAAAAAGATTGTCGTAATGAAGGTGTGAGGCCCGCTCTGGAACTTCATCATTGGCCAGGAAGATCCAACGGCAGTCAGTCCTGTATAATAGAGTACACTAGGTAGATTCTGCCAAGAGGGGGAGAAGAGAGAGGTAAAAGGTGTGGAAATGCAGATGTGAAAACTATTTAAAATCAAAGAAAACATTAGTGCTGGTATTTAATCTCTTTACAAATGTTGGAAGGGCAAAGGTCAGTACAGAGTTAGTATGCACATTATTTTAATTTTCTTTATGGACTCAAGAGTTGGGAGTGTTTAACAATAACCACTGTTCAACAATGGAACAAGTAGAGGAAAGATCTTGCGGAAATAGACCAGGGCAAGGTGAGGGGCAAGGTGATGGAAATTCCTGTTAAGGCAATTAGATTTAATTGAATTGAATAGTTCACACTAATCTATTAATTAACCATGCAGCTGTAGAAATTAAATCTTGAGCTTGACAGAGAGCAGAAGATTAATAGTTGTTGCTGTAGCAGATTGTAGGATGGTAAAGATTGACATAGAGTAAGTATAAGTTTTGGTTAGTCATAAAATGAGTAAATCTATTAACGTATATTAAGACTTAAATGCTTAAATTGTTTATGTGAAAAGTATCCAGTTAGGTTTTACCAAATAATATCCAATCTACGTGTGTACTGAATTAAAATGTTTATACCTATTGTATCCTGCTTCTCTGGGTCCACTTGGTACTAAGGACCACTCCTATAGAAGCCTTGGATGTCTCGGCAGCTGAAATGGTGTATGGCAACTTGTTGGTTGACCCTGTTGATTTTTTTTTCTGCAACTTCCTACAACAATCTCCTACGTCATGTTGTGGGAAAATTTACTCCAAGCTGCCAGAATTACATGCCCCCAACTGAGCAACACACACAGACAGGTCTGCACTCATCACCGCATGTTTTCCTATGCAACAACACTAGCAACCCATAGTTAACGCCCCCTTACATGGGCCCTTTTACCTTTGATCAGTCGTAGGCTGAAAGCATTCCTCCTCAACATGCGTGCCATAGAAGACTGGTTCATTATTGATCACCTAAAACCTGCTTATCTCCAACTAGATGAACTTCCTATAGTACGCCTCCCTAGAGAAAGGAGCCCTATTTCACATATGTATCTTTTTTAGGGAGCCGAGGTACATACCACATGTGTATCACACATGCTGATACACGGTAACGGTGTTTCATACGTTTTTTATATTTTCGTTGTTGCTCTCCCCTCTCACTAATAACTTATTAATTCCCGTATTTGCCTGCACCATTGCACTAGAATTGTTTGGCGTTCTTTAATGGAATAGGATTTATAAATGCTCCAGCGATGACCAAATAAATTTCAGTTGCATTCACGACAGTCTCTCCGTTACAACCTACTAGTTCGGTGGCCTAGTTCGTTGTTGTTGTTTTTTTTTCTTTTACTTTCCATGCAATAGATTTTCCACATGAGCAGAGTTTATTTCGTTGCTGTTTTTTTTTCTTAACATATTCGAGGGGTAATTCTTCATGTGAGTACTGTTTACTTCGTTGTTGTTCATTTTATCTTTTCCTTTTCATGTGTATATTCTTCACGTTCATTGTTGTTTTGTTTCCTTTTCATGTGTTGATTCTTCACGTGAGCACAGTTTAGTTTGTTGTATTTCTTTTTTCCTTTTCTTGCATTGATTTTTTACGTGGCCACGGATTTTGTGTTATTTCATTATACTTTTTTACCGATCACTGATAAAGTTTTTCTATAATTTTTCTCTTGTAAGTTTTGAGAGCTTACTACATTTACTATTTAGCACTTTTTTTTTTTGTTCTTTCTATTTTTTCCGTCTTGATATTTGTGAGCACTGTGGGTCTCCCTTGCAGATCTGGTTCTCTCCGATTCGCACCAGAACAGCTGAGATGTGGCGTAAATATTTTTTATTATTTGACACAACCTTAGGACCTACTTCTGTCTTATAAACTGAGAAGATATATTATTTCTCCAATCCAGGGGTCTGAAATACACACAAGATATCATGCATAACCTATGCGTTTCGTCTCTGGACTCCTAGGTGGTTAGACATCAATAACTAATGGAGGGGTTGCAATTAACTATGCTCCAAGGAGCATGCGGGTTAACGTAATTATATCTCAGTAATCTCCGATGGAGAGATAGTTATTTCTAAGTTTAGTGGTTTCCTTCTCCTTTATATGGAGAATAACAAGAAAGAAAATTTTGGTTTTGTTTAGACTTTTATTTATGAAATTCCATCACTAATGGCAAGAACAATAAACACAGAAACACTGCTTAAATCTTGATCAGTTATAAAGGAGTAGATTGATTGGTTTTAGATGGTTGGGTAGAGCAAGGTCTTGTAGATTGAACTCTGGCCCCAGTCTCAATCTTCTTGGAGCCACCCGTTAAATCCTTTCATGGCCAAGAGCCACAGACATCTAGTAGCGTAGAAGCAGCTTATCTCCCTTTACGCAGCAATTAGGAGGAGAATCGTCGGGAATGGATACATCTACCATGAGATTTGCGTGATGAAAGTGTAAGGCCGGCCTTGAAAGCTGGTCATTGGCCAGGAAGATGCAAGGGCTGGTTGGTCCTGGGAAATAGAGTGTACTAGGTAGATTCTGCCAGGAGGGGAAATGAAGAGCGGTTAAGGGGGTAGAAATGCAGATGCTGAAGCTGTTTACAAATGAAGAAAACATTAACATAGGTGCATATGTTTACAAAGTAAGAAAGCGTAAAAGTCAGTACAGAGTTAGCACATGGGTAAATTTCTCTTAGTTACTCAAAAGTTCGGAGTGTTTAACATTATACGCTCTCCAAAACTGGAACAGGTATTGGAGCAATCTCATGGGTATAGAGCTGAGCCAGGTTATGGGCAAGGTGAATAAATTTCTCGTTATATCAGGGACAAAAAGAAATTCAAATTATGTAATCTGAAAATCAACAATGCAGGCATGGGAATGAAATCTTGAGCTGCTCAGGGAGTATCCTGCTATTCCATTTATGGTCGTAGCTTAACAAGTAGTAATAATAATAATAATAATAATAATAATAATAATAATAATAATAATAATAATAATAATAATAATAATAATAATAATAATAATAATAATAATAATCATATCCAAACCTTTATAAAATCTGGCAAAACGTCTGAATTGATTAGCTGAAGGTTATCATCCGTTTCTTAGTTTGCAAATTGGCTTTTGTAAAGGCCTTGGAGCATGCAGTACCTTTCTTACAATCTCCATTGGTGTGCAGAAATTCCATGATTTTGGACGGCGAGTTCGTAAGATTAGCCTCGTTTTAGTGCTGCCTTTGACCGTGATAATGATAAGGTCCTTGTTTTCAAATTCGAATAGTTGGGAGGGGATGGGTATTTTCTTAACAGCATTATTGAATTTTAAAGAATAGATTATAAATATTTGTTGTTGATGGCCACCATAGTGAGTATAGGAACGCAATATCTGGTGTTTCTTAGGGCAATGTTCTGGGTACATTACTGTTCCTACTATATACACATTACATGTGTTTTGGCCTAAAAAAACAAGCTCGTTGCATATGCATATGATGATACTCTTAGCTATAATTCCATCTCCTGAATGTAGAACTGAGTTGCTGAATCCCTTATAGAGATTTAGCTAAAATGAGTAAATGGTGCAATTTATGTGGCATGAAGTTGAACCCTAACAAAACTCAAGGAATTCTTGTAAGTAGGTAAAGGGCTGTGGATCCTCAACATTCGGATCTCAGCCTTAATAATGTTTTTTTTATATATATTTTTTTTTTCATTTATTCATTTTTTTTAACTATGTGACTTTTAAAAATGTAGATGTTATTTTTCATAGCAAATCTACTTTTTAGAAAACACATGTGGTCTGTTTCTTCTTCAATTGCACAAAGAATTGGCTTATTCGGAAAGTGTTTCAAGATTTTCGATGACAATTCTCTTCTGAACATGTATTTTGATTTTTTCAATCTCCCTAGTTTAGAGTTTTCATCTCCTTTCCTGTCTTCAGCTGCTGAATCTTATCTTATTTCATTGGACTA
>NC_090730.1:49732722-49750222 GCF_036898095.1 Palaemon carinicauda
TCAACAGTGATGAATATGCAAACAGATGTGGATCCCTAACCCCTCCCAAACATCACACACGCAACCTCCTACTAGCACAAAATGAAGGTTATCTCCACGCTCAACCTTCTGAAGGGGTATTATCAGGTGTTCATAAATCAAGAAGAAATACCCAACACCTTCATCACCAACCCCCTCTGTATATACAGCTTCAATTACTCCTGTTATTGCATTTGTAATGCTAGGGCCACTTTTCAATGCCTTAAGGATGGCATCTTTGGGGACCTTTCCTTTTATGTATGTTATATGCACAACATACTTGTGTTCTCTTCCTCGAAAGAGGAACACACATTTCACTTACGCATCGTTCTCGACCGCTTACAACAGAACGGCCTTGTAGTCCAGTACGGCAAGTGTACCTTTGGAGCCAATGAAGTATCATTTTTAGGACACCGGATCATTCCTGAAGGAGTCCAACCCCCTCCCTGAAAAGGTAGCAGCCGTTATGAACATCCCAAGGCCCTTGAACGTCAAAGCACTGCAGGAATTCTTGGGCATGATCAACTATTATCACCATTTCATCCCTGCCATCGCCAACACTCTTGCACCCCTGTACGCCTCACTCCAGGGCATTCTAAATGACTAGAAGTGGGGTCCCCTTCAAGAAGCAGCCTTCAGCAATGCAAAAAATCCTTATCAACCACTGGTGCTCTCCTTTTTTTGGGTTTCACATGCCCCTCTCCTTCTCTCTAACGATGTGATTCTCGACAGCAAATTTACTTTTGCGAAAAACATTAGGTCTGTGTCTTTTTCAATTGCACCAAAAATTGCTTTATTGAGAAAATCTTTCAAGATTTTCGGTGATCATTCTATTCTGAAGAAGTGTTTTAATTTTTTTTCATTCTACCCAGTTTCGAGTATTGTTCTCCTGTCTGCAGCTGCTGATTCTCATCTTAATTTGCTGGGCAAAAACTTACGGTCTATTAAATTTCTTATTCCTGATCTAGACATTAATCTTTGGCAGTGTCATCCAATTAGCTCATTATGAATGTTGCATAAGATTTTTCATAACTCTGACAATCCTTTAAATTAAGATCTTCAGGACAATTCCATCCTGTTCGTAAAACTAGGTGGGTAATTCTAATAGCCAGGTCTTCTCCATCAATTGGCTTAATACTATATAATATTCTAGAAGTCTTATTCTAGTTGTGACCAAGTTGCGGAATGATCTTCCTAATCGGGTAGTTGAGTTAGTAGAACTTCAAAAGTTCAAAGTTGCAGCAAATGTTTTTATGTTGAACAGGCTGATATAAGTCTTTATATAGTTTATATATGACAAATCTGTTTCAGATGTTGTTACTGTTTTTTAATGATTTATTGTTAATGTTTTCATCCTTTATTTATTTCCTTATTCCCTTTCCTCACTGGGCTGTTTTTTCCTTTTGGAGCCCTTGGGCTTATAGCATCTGGCTTTTCCAACTATGGTTTTAGCTTAGATAATAATAATAATAATAATAATAATAATAATAGTAATAATAATAATAATAATAATGTGAGGAACTTCGCTATTGGTGCAGTACTCGAGTAGGTGTTCAACAACTATCCCGGCTCATTGGCCTTCTTCAGTAGAAAACTGTCCAAAGCGGTATCCAGCTACTCTACATCCTACCTTGATTTGCTGGTGGTGCACTTGGCTGTCCGTCACTTTAGCCACAATAGAAGGTTTGCTCTTGTCATTAGCACGGAACACATGCCTCTGGAACATGCCTTCTCACACCAGTTTGAGGAATGGCACGCGCGTCAACGCCAGCATCTCTCCGCCATTGGTGAATACAATTGCACCCTTTAACACATCCCTGTGAAAATGAATCCCATTGCCTACGCCTTGTCAACAAACATATTGGCCACCATTCAACTGGGATTAGATTACAATGCCTTTGCAGAGGCCCAAATATATGATCTAGAGTACCAAACATATAGGACATTCTGAACATCCCTCCTTTGGGAATACGTCCTCCTCGCCGACTCCAAAGCCACCCTCTTCTGTGATGTAACTACCGGTACACCAGGACCAAGGATACATGCTCCCATGCACTGACAGGAGTTTGATTTCATTCATGGCCTTTCATATCCCTTGTGTCGATTCACAGCTAAGCTACTGTAGACGAAGTTCATTTGGCACAGCATTACTAAGGATGCTAAGGACTGGGTATGTGCATGTACTTCATGCCAAACCTCAGAAGTACCCTACAATCAGCACTCAGATTTAAGGGTGGGCATCTATACTCAACCTCAGCGTCATTTTGTCTACATTTACGTTGACATAGTACGATTGTTAACTAAATCACAAGGACATTGTTACTTGCTTACTGTAGTTGACCGCTCCACTAGTTGTCCTGAAGAAATTCCCATGAAAATGGCAACATCTGCCTCATGTAAATTCGCCTTCCTCTCAGGGTGAAATAGCGAGATTCGGTATCCCTCAATATGTTACTTCTTACAGGGGTACACATTTCATATATCAATTGTGTACATCAGTAGCAAATCTCCTGGGTATCACCCTACATCAGCCAATCACCCATAACCCTGCTGCCAGAGGAATTATTGAGCGATTTCATGAATCCCTAAAAGCAGTTTTGAAGTCCTGCTGCAATGACTCCAACTGGTTTACTCAGGTTCCTTTGGTCCTCCTGGTACTAAGAACCACTCCCAAAGACAGCCTGGATGTCTTGGCATATGAAATGGTGTATGGCAACTCTTTGGTTGTTTCTGCAGTATTTTTTTCCGTCTACAAACTCCTCCAATAATTTACAGGACCTACGCCATGTTGTGAGAAAATTTACTCCTTGCCACCACATATACAAACCCTTAGTGAAGCAACGTATACCAACAGATATGCACTCAGCAACGCATATTTTTCTGTGCAACCATATTAGCAAGCCACCATTAATGGCCCCTTGTATTGCCCCTTTTTTCACGGTCAGTAGTATGCTGAAGGCTTTTTTCATAAACATTCATGGAAAAGAACAATGGTCTCCATTGTTCATCTAAAACCAGCATATATTTTGCCAGATATTCCGCCTAAAATATGCCTCTCTCAATGCATACTTCACATCTTTTGTCATTTTCAGAGGAATCCATGCACTACTCGTGTTTCATATTCACTTTTAGCCTGTTCTTTTTTTTTCATCACTTGATCTTTCATGCACTGTTAACAAACGAACCTGTACAAGCCTGATAACTCATGTTTATTTTTTTTTATTTTTTTTTGGAGATCTTGCTTGCGAGACCTGGTATTTAAGTTTGATATCTGTTATATAGTTTAAATTCATTCAACTAGCTACTCATGTATCACATACCTGACGCCTCGCACAGTGTGTTCGAGCTAAAAACTTTGAAGAGTATGGTTGGTGAATTTTGAATGGATAGGTTTATATATATATATATATATATATATATATATATATATATATATATATATAAATATATATATATATATATATATATATATATATATATATATATATATATATATATATATATATATATATATATATATATATATATATATATATAATATGGATATATATATATATATATATATATATATATATATATATATATATATATATATATATATATATATATATATATATATATATATATATATATATATACATACAGGTATATGTAGCTTGGGTAGGGCACCAACCACTTATATAGATACTCGCGTGAAAGAGTTATTAGGGCCTTTGCCCGGCCAGACAGTAGTACATTGCATCGCTCTCTGTGGTTACGTGTCATTTTTTCCTTTCCCTTCGCATGCACTGATTGGTGTGGTCTATTGTTTCTACATTCTTTTCTGTCCTCATACACCTGACAACACTGAAATCCCGAATCAACTTTTTTTCGGCACCCAATGGCTCAGATTTTTCTGCTTTTTGACCTTGGAATGTAGTTTAGCTTGTGATATATATATATATATATATATATATATATATATATATATATATATATATATATATATACATATATATATATAAATAAAATATATATATATATATATATATATATTTATATATATATATATATATATATATATATTTATATATAAATATATATATATATATATATATATATATATATATATATATATATATATATACATATATACATTATATATATTTATATATATATATATATATATATATATATATATATATATATATATATTTATTTATATATAAATATATATATATATATATATATATATATATATATATATATATATATATATATATATATATATACATATATACATATATATATATACATATATATATATATATATATATATATATATATATATATATATATATAGATATATATATATAAAATATATATATATATATATATATATATATATATATATATATATATGTATATATATATATGTATATATATATATATATATATATATATATATATATATATATATATATATATATATATATTACACCCCCCAAGCACAAGCACACACAAATGCATAAACATACAGACTTATATATATATATATATATATATATATATATATATATATATATATATATATATGTATATATATATATATATATATATATATATATATATATATATATATATATATATATATATATATATATATATTACACCCCCAGTCACAAGCACACACAAATACACAAACATACACACTTATATATATAAATATATATATATATATATATATATATATATATATATATATATATATATATATATATATATACATATAAAGTGAGAGATTTTATCACTAACATATTTTCTTCCATTTCTCGAATAAACAACAATTCCCCTTATTTACACTATATATATATATATATATATATATATATATATATATATATATATATATATATATATATATATATATATATATATATATATATATATATGAGTATATGAGTATATGCATGAAGCAGCTAATTTTATGAATGTTTTTTTTTATAGACGATCACACATTACAATTTCCAAAAATTTTAATACAATAATTTTTATTCTCTTCCTAGAGAAATGGATGGAGGTTGTAGATATATCAAAATGAATTTATCGACAATTTTATAATTATTGATTAGATTAAAGACGGTAGTATAAGTATTTCATAATAATGAGGTATTTTTCATATTATATGCAGTATTGCTCACATGTCCTCTCTTGTGACATTTTCGAAAACGTTCCAGTTGCTATGTACGATTATATTCTATAGTACAATGAATTGAAAACCACCCGTCTACCCTGAGATAAGGTAACGCCGAAGTCAATGTAGACTCGGCATTCCTTGTGACGCTCGTTGAATTAATGGCATGGGCCTCGGAAGAGCCTAACCTCACGCTCCTGCCATTTACTTATATAGCTTACTAGACCGTTTGACATTTAAACTTGATTGAAAGGTATTTACAGTGTTTCTCTATATTTCCTGCGAATAATCGTTTTTTGTTCTTGACTCTTCACAGACTTTCTAGTGGGTAAATTCTGTCGTTCATCACAAGTTTCTTTTTACTTTCAATATTCATTAATACATTATGGAAATATAGGCATAGGTAATATCACAGCCACATATATTCTATTTACCACAAAATGACACACAAAATTATTCATATCTAAATCAACATTATGGCGCTTTCTATAACGAGATGACTCCAGGGAAAAATAATTTTACTACTACAGCCCCATTCACTCTTTATCTATGAAAGGGCAGTGCAGTAAAACTTCCCAAATTTCAGTAACTTTACACAAAGTTGGAGAACACTCATCAACAGAGTGTTGGACTCATATATATACATATATAAATATATATATATATATATATATATATATATATATATATATATATATATATATATATATATATATATATATATATATATATATACTGTATATATATATAATTACCATGCACATAGTCCTATGCTTCTTGAATATGCTGTCAATTGCTGCCCAATACATCTACCCAAATATTCGTAGGACTTATTCTCCTATCTCCTACCGACTACTCCAAAACTGTCCCCTCCCCGAATTCATTTTCCTGTCGAACAAGAAAAATTATTCAAGTTCACCCCTATCTCAGATCATATTCATAGAAGCCAGTCACTCTCATTCTCAACCAGACGTCTTGCTTCCATCACAGTTTTTTTTTACTTTCAAATTCCTCAAACAGTAGTTTCTTAAATTCTTAGAAATTGTTTACTCTATTCACCGTTTACTTTGACTAGATCCAAATCGATCTTTCCCTAACAATGTTTTGGTTTCCTGAATTACTCCTAAAAAGATTTTTTTGTTTTTCATTCTCAGCAGCCTAAACCCCTAATGATCCTTGCATTCTCTTTTATACCTTTTATCGTTGTACACTGGAATAATTATTTCACCCATCCATTCTTTAGGTACTAATCTCTCATTTAAACATACCCTCAATCACCTGACTTAATTTCTAAAAATTCCAGAAGATATCTTTCTTTACATACTCATTTGTGTCATCTCCTTAGAGTACATACATAAGCTTTCATCACCTTTACCTTTATACAATAATACAATTATTATTCTCCCTCATATTCCTACTGAGTTATTCCCTTATCCAAAAAAAAGAAAAAAAAACTTAAATAACCTTGTTTAGTTAATTAATCAAACTATCACCACTACTATATTTCGTTCGGAATCAAATTCATTTTTAGTGATTTTATTTTGTCAAACTCTTAATCCTCTTCCTTACATGCTTTATAAACTCAGCTAAATTTAGTCATTGCCTTACAATAACTCTTTCAAGTCATTCATTTATCTTCTATGCATCTACTAGGCCACTAATCGCTGCGTTTTCATCCCAGATAACCTTTCTACTAAAATCATATATTTTGGGTAGCATTACTATTTATACTTACTTACTATATTTTTCCCCACGAAATATTTAGCTCAGTCAAACAAAGACCTAAACACGTATACACAGAAACATCTATCTATCTATCTATATATATATATATATATATATATATATATATATATATATATATATACATGTGTGTATGTATATTCATGTAAGGGAAATTAAAAAAATGATATACGTTTTTGACTAGTATTGTCTTCCTTCTTCATTTACATGGTATATTGAGTGTACGATTATACTTACAGATATTTGGAGAACAATACTCCACACCAAGTAACGACGTGCCTTTTCGTGTGTTTATGTGGGTGGAGCTCTTATCCCATAAGTCAAGTGGGTTCATTGTGGAGGTTAGGTATTATTCGCTTAAGCCCTTTGATAGAGTTTCTTTTTATTAGTATGCCTTTATCTCAAACAAGTTCTGAAATGTTATCCCCATAAATATAAAATCGTATTCACACATGTGAAGAATATGTTATATTTCTATTTCATTGTTTAGTGAGAACTTGTTGTTCCTGCAGCAAGCTATAAGGATCAAGGGTAGGATTGAACCGCCAACACTCGAGGACACTGCACCCTGACAATAGCTTTGGTGTTGCAGTTCACGAAACTTCACTCTGATAATAAAGTCTTCTCCGTCCAGAGACCTAAAATCTCCACACGTGACTAAGTAATTTATTGATGGTCTACTTTAGATTTGTCAATCTAAGGTCATCTACACTCTTAGGCTCAATTTCGAATCCGTCTTATTGACCCTAGTTAGATGCTTGACAGGCATTTACGTTAACATAGACAAAGACAATGGAGGGATCAGTGATGTATCGTTGTAAAGTAAAAGTTAAAGATAAGGATCTTTACTTTCGAAGCATATAGACTAAATACTGTCACTCGCTAAAACACAATTACTCTTAAAGTATTTAGACTAACCCCTTTCAATTATATCGATTTTATTGTATCTAGATTGAATATTCATGTTAGACATAATCAAATAAAAAGAAGGGAGCAGTAATATAGAAAAGTAATTTAACATAATAATGTTACTTTAGTACACAAAATTTACATGGATAAATCCGACATCTTAACAGCGGCAAGAGGTTAAAAAAAAGGAAAACAAAATGAATAAAAGGAATGCAACTTAGCAAAAAGCAAAAGAAAATCAAAATATATGCGACATAAGGTCTTTTGCAATAATAAATGATTAAAGTGGGTCGGACACATGGTCGTTTGACCCGAGACTGTACTAGTCATTAAAGGAAAAGGTATACTCAGAATATGTACTCAAATTCGCACGGACTCAGCCAAAAATATGTAAAAGCCAGTTAAACCTACATCAAGAAAAAATTAATATAGCTAAACTAACATTGGGTAAAACTAGTGGCCCCGTGGTACCTACATTCCTTACTTGGAAGATAACCCTTGTCTTTCATTGACTGGTGCAGTTATTTTCTTGTATATTACCGATGACTGAATAGTTTGCTCCCTTGACTGGACCACCCCTGGAATCCTCGCTTTTGGTAGATAGGGTCTCGCTGGAATGGTTCCTTATCTCTAGCCGACAAGAGCCCAGCACGGCAGCAGCACTCCTGTTCTTTGTTTGGTGGTAGTCGAATTTGGGGGTGACTCAGAGGGGCACAGATTGACTGACCAGGTCGGTCAACCGGCCACAAACACGGCTCTCTCACGAATGGGTTGACCGTTTGGTCAGTTGGGCTCACCTTTCTTCATATTATAAAACAGGTGAGGGTCGTTGGTTGTAGGGTAACCAATTTGAGGTGCCAAATAAGGACATTATGGCAAGGGAAAGTTATGCTGTAAAGAGGCAGGATTTTCTGCAAAATACGGAAAGAATTCTTGCAGGGAATATACATGCATAATAATCCTACCTATTCTGGCTTACTAAATATTATTAACTTCAATGAGCAAATAACAATGGGCTGGTGCGATTGGCATATATCTTAAAATCAATTAGACCTGAATAGGTACTGAGAGATAGAATAAGCTGCTTATAAGTCAGAAGTATTAAAACTATACTCAAAACCAGTGTAATAACTTATCTCGACACAAGTAGTTTAAGAAAAGAACCACTGTATGCCGGCGTACGATATAGTCAACAACTTTAGTTAATTTATAGCAGTTCACCCTATTATTCTGTATAGAGAACAAAAAGTGTGGAAGCAAACGTTTGAGGGGAAACCACAATATTGGGCGCAAGAGCAAATTATCAAATGAAAGAAGATGAGTGAAGAAAAATTCTTCACAGCACACAAAGACACACCCCATATATATATATATATATATATATATATATATATATATATATATATATATATATATGTATGTATGTATGTATATATATATATATATATATATATATATATATATATATATATATATATATATATATATATATATATATATATATATATGTGTGTGTGTGTGTGTGTGTGTGTGCGCATATATATATATATATATATATATATATATATATATATATATATATATATATATATATATATATATATATATATATGTATGTATGTATGTATATATATATATATATATATATATATAAATATATATATATATATATATATATATATATATATATATGATAAATATTGCACATTTTTTACGTGTTTTTCATATTCAAATAAGCCATATAAATTTTTGATACATTAATGTCTGGATTCTCTTAACGCCCTCGGGATCAGAGCCCCAGGCGAAATCACACAAAGACAAGAGCTTGGCTCCGGCCGGGAATCGAATCCTGGTCGGCAAGCTTGTATAGACAGTGACTAAGCGGCCGGCTTAGTCACTGTCTATACAAGCTTGCCGACCAGGGTTCGATTCCCGGCCGGAGCCAAGCTCCTGTCTTTGTGTGATTTCGCCTGGGGCTCTGATCCCGAGGTCGTTAAGAGAATCCAGACATTAATGTATCAAAATTATATATGGCTTATTTGAATATATATATATATATATATATATATATATATATATATATATATATATATATATATAGATATATATATATATATATATATATATATATATATATATATATATATATATATATGTGTGTGTGTGTGTGTGTGTGTCCATATATATATATATATATATATATATATATATATATATATATATATATATATATATATATATATATATACATATATATATATATATGTATATATATAAATATATATATTTATATATAATATATATATATATATATATATATATATATATATATATATATATATATATATATATATATATATTTATATCAAGCTTATCTTAATAGACTAGAGAGGAAAAATTATGAAAAGCTGTGGGATGAATAAACAGGATTTAAAAAAGGTAGAAGCTATACTTACCAAATTTTCAGTATGAGACACCTTGTGCAGCAATGCGTACAGTATACAAATCGACTTTTTATGGCATTTGTCAACTATGAAATTGCGTATGATTGTGTATATTGGCAAATTTTGTGGAGATTCGTATGTTATTATGGAATTCCTCTTAAATAATAAATTTTATTAAGTCTGTTCATGAAAATAGAAAGTGCAAAGTTAATGTAAGTGGAGTCCTATCAAAAGAATTTTCAGTTAACAGCGTAGTACTTCAAGGGAATGGGTTGTCACCTTTGTTGTTTATCCTTCTCATGAAATTTGTGATGCGTAGAACACTTGGGAATAGGGTAAAAGTATTAAAGTAGATTGGTAATAGGAAATTTGCTGATCTATCGTATGTTGATGATGCTTTCAGTATTAGCAAAACACCATAGGATTTGCAATACTTGCTTACCAGAATGCATGATATATCACAGATAGTTAGGCTCGAGATAAATAGAATAAAGGAAGAGATGATGAGACCTGAATTTTTTTTGGATGATGGAATATCATTGAAAAGAGAAAGTATTGATGAGGTACAATCATCTAAGTATTTAGGAACGATGATCCCCAATACAGGGTCTTTAGTATTAGACTTGAGTGAAATATTGTAAAAAGCAAACCAGACGATGGCTAGGTTCAGTAAAATTTGTAAATTGAATCGCCTGAAATTACATTAAAAACATGCTTTTTTATCGATTTAGTGAGATCATGGTTACTATATGGACACGAGTCATGATATGACAATAAAATTATCACCAATAGATTTAGTAGCTTTGAGAAGAAAACCCCCAAAAGGATATTGGAGTTGAATGGCAGGACAAGAATAGAAATCAAACTATAAGAGAGATGTTTGAGTGCTATATGTTAAGGAGATCATGATGATGGGTAGATGGAGATGGTTTTAGTATGCTCCTCGCACTACCTAAGAGAGATTCATTCGCCAAATATATATCTCGGCTCCACATGACACTAGAAGAGTTGGAAGACCCAGCCCTTCATGGCTGAGGACTATGAAGCGTAAAGTACTGTAGTAGATGATGAATGCTGAAGTAATGAATTAAAAGCTCAAGATAAAGATGACTGTCAAAATAGAACCGAGGCCTTTTGCGTCAATAGGCGGCGTAGGAGTATATGATATATATGAGCTAAGCACAGTCAGGTTGTTACTGTGTGGAATAAGTGAATGTCAACAGATCTGTCTTCTTTGTTAAAGGAAAGACGGTTACAATGTGGCGTTGGTGCCACTTTGAGAATGTCGTTATCGGCTTGTGGCTTTTTGGGCACTCAAAAATGTTCGTTAAAAGTTAGCGTCACCAAAATCTCTCTCTATTGGTTCTCATAAGACTTTCGGGTCAAAACAGCCAATCATCGATCAGGGCATAGAAAGGCCAAGGTTGCGAAGGCGTTGTGCTCCTTCATAGTGAGGTACGGATGTCCACGTACATTGATAAGTGACAATGGTCGAGAGTTTGTGAATGAAGTGTGTAAGGGGGTAACCCAGATCATGAACATAAATCATTTCACGATCGCCTCTTATCGGCCATCAGCAAATGGGCTCGTCGAGTCCCATAACCGAGAGGTGACAAATATTTTAAGGTATCTTGTGGGGGACAGTCCAAACCAGTGGGTGGAAATGTTGCCGTGGGCGGAGTTCGCCCTAAATACGGCATATAATAGCTCTATTAGGGATACACCGTTTTTTATACTGTATGCGCAGGACCCTGTGTTGCCGTATACCGTTATCATGGACCCCCACACCCTGCCATTATACAACACAGAACAATATCGGGTGATGATGTGTAATTTGGCTCGGAGAGTGTTTCAGATAACCCAAAAGTACTTGCTGAGGGCCAATGAGAAGTATCAGACGAAATACGATCAGCGTTTCCGAACGCGCACGTCTGATATACAGATAGGAGACAGAATCTATCTAAGAAGGCTGCAACCGAGAAAGCATAAATTGGAAGCCGCATATGTTGGACCGTATCGTGTAAAAGAAATTAAAGCCGATACGGCGGTCATCCAACACATCCGGACCGGGAAGAAAAGGCGAGTATCACCCTTTCTCACATGCGCCCGGTCCGGGAGGACAACTTGGTGTGGTATCTGAATAAGCCGGTGCCACCTTACCCCGGGCTACCCGGCTACCTGGGAGAGGAAGGTGAAGAGGAGGCACAAGCGTCTGTCCGTGCCATCCTTCAAGCACGAGAGAGTACATGGGTCTTGAGATAATGTCTACCACGAGGTGATAGAAGTCATAAAAATCAGGTCTTTTACGTATGTTCATTCCGAGTGTTTTGTGAAAAGATGAATTAAATTTTGTTTCGTGTTTTTTTTTGGTTTTGTTCTAAGCATATCACGAGTATATCATTTATCATACTGAGAAATTTCTGTTGCATTTATGTTATGTTGGAAATAATTCAAATCTCATTATTTTGTGTTGGTACCAATTTTGCTATTACCAATGGTTTTATGTATGTTTTTCTATTTTTGTTGTGCTGGTTAAGAAAAAATATATTTCGGTGAGGTGACAGATAACTGAGACATTTTTTGTTGCATTTATGTTTATGTTGGAATTAATTCAAATTTCGTTACCCTATGTTGATACTTATTTTGCTATTCCCAATGCTTTTATGTATGTTTTTCCATTATTTGTGTTATACTGTATTTAAAGAATTTCATGTCTCTGTGGAGGTTTTCAGTACTATTACAGGTAATTGTTAATCATGGGTTGAAAATTGAACATCATTACTTATGTTTTTGTTTTCAGGAGAAATAATATTGCTCAGTTATTAATAAGTATGTTTTTCTTTTTATTATTATTCACTGTTTGAGTTTCCTCTTTATTGCAGTATCATGGATGGTTAGAAATGGTTTCCTTATAATGGTAAATGTATCAAAGAGTGCTGGAATTGGAAGTTATTCATTTTGATTTCTCTTGATTTTTATCATTTTCTTTAATTTGTGTATGTGATGATTGTTGGTCCTTATGAAATTTTCTTGCATTTGAAACATTATTATTTTTCTGATTTTGTGCTCCAAATTTCGATGACGATGTATTTAAACCTGATTTTGTGTTTCTGTATGATCTATTGTGGGCGTGATATTCATCTTTGTGTAACTTGCAATTGTACACGCCAACCGGCCCTTTGATTTGGTTTAGGTATTTAATTTTAATGTTTGCATGCTCCCGAAGAGGATGGTACTCAGAGGCAACATCTAGTGGAAAAAGAAAGCTTGTGTTCAGTGAAAAAAAAAAAAAAGAGAGAGAGAGAAAAATTGTTTTGAGAAAAAGAAATCTGATAAGTGTGAATTTTACGGGACGTAAAAATTTGGGAAGGGAGTGGTGAGCTAAGCACAGTCAGGTTATTACTATGTGGAATAAGTGAATGTCAACAGATCTGTCTTCTTTGTTAAAGGAAAGACGGTACCAATGTGGCGTTGGTGCCACTTTGAGAATGTCGCTATCGGCTTGTGGCTTTTTGGGCACTCAAAAATGTTCTTTAAAAGTTAGCGTCACCAAAATCTCTCTCTATTGGTTCTCATAAGACTTTCGGGTCAAAACAGCCAATCATCGATCAGGGCATAGAAAGGCCAAGGTGGGCGCTTGAACTGCCCCATAGTTTTTAGTCAGTTAGAGTTAGGAGGCTTGAGTGGTTAGACCTATACGTCCAGGTCACGGGTGCCAGTATGAGTGCCAACAAGTACCATTTCTCTGAGGACTTTTTCTTAGTAAAGTAACGTAATGATAATTAAGGGCCGCCCTTGTAGCTGAAATAGAATATAGCAGCTGTGGAAAATTAACAAACTGAATCTCATTTGTGCATGATCCCTCTCTCATAATAATGTTAACCATAGAATGGTTTGTCTCTATCTTTGTTTTCCCAAGACGTGAAGTGCGAACCCCCCTTAATACGACCTAAATCGGGTCACATATATATATATATATATATATATATATATATATATATATATATATATATATATATATATATATATACATATATATATATATATATATATATATATATATATATATATATATATATATATATATATATATATATATATATATATATATATATATATATATATATATATATATATATATATATATATATATATATATATATATATATATATATATATATATATATATATATATATATAATACACACAGACATATATATATATATATATATATATATATATATATATATATATATATATATATATATATATATATATATATATATATACAGTAGAACCTCGGTTTACGAACGACTCAGCTTACAAATTTTTCGGTTTACGAAGTGACTTTCTCTGAAAAATTTGTCTCGGTTAACGAATATTGTATCGGTTAACGAATTTAAATTTCCCTCCCACGCGCCGTTTTTTGTGGAAAAGTGTTAACGCCGCGCTTCCCGATCGCATTTTTCATGGAAATAACTTAACGACAGCATCTCACAATGGAATCACGTGACTCCTCCCACGCATACCTACCACCACCTAAAACCCTTTATAACCCCCTTCACTCGTTCATTATCTCAGTATCCGCCGTCTCGATAGCATACATACTTAGTGAATTCGGGGACGATTTCTTTGTGATTTTTACACGTGGTTTGTGATTTGTTTTATTTTCACTCATTTGTGATTACAGTACTGTACTGTGTATTATTGTGATAGACAATGGCTCCTAAGATGTCGAAGAAGGAAAGCAGTAAGAAGAAGCTGATGATAACCATCGAGATGAAGAAGGAGATCATCGAGAAGCATGACCAAGGCATGTGTGTGAAAGACATTGCTAGTTTTTTCAACCGCTCGCAGTCGATGATATGCACAATATTAAAGAAAAAAGAAGAAATAAAGGCTGCTAAAGTAGCTAAAGGTGTATCGTCGTTGTCAAAACAACGGCCACCTATTCTTGATGACGTAGAAAATTTATTAATGGTGTGGTTAAATGAGAAGCAGCTTACAGGAGATTCAGTAAATGAGAACATGATTTGCGAGAAGGCAAGAACCATTTACGAGGACTTGGTGAGAAGTGAGCCAGGCACATCTGCAGAAAAACAAAGTTTTAAGGCAAGCCGTGGTTGGTTTGAAAAATTCAAGAAGAGAACGGGTATCCATAGTGTTGTTCGGCATGGCGAGGGGGCCAGCGCCGATACGAAGGTAGCAGAATCTTTTGTGAAAGAGTTCAAAAGGCTCGTGGACTCCGAGGACTACGTTTCCCAACAGGTGTTTAATTGCGATGAGACAGGCCTCTCTTGGAAGAAAATGCCCAGGAGGACCTATATCACGGCAGAAGAAAAGGCCCTTCCTGGCCATAAGCCCATGAAAGACCGTCTAACCCTGCTGTTCTGTTCCAACGCCAGTGGGGATTGCAAAATTAAAGCTCTCCTGGTGTATCACTCGGAGAATCCACGAGCCTTCAAGAAGAACAATGTGCAGAAGAAAAAGTTGCACGTCATGTGGCGTTCTAATACGAAGGCTTGGGTGACAAGGATCTTCTTCGTTGAGTGGATGAACGAGGTTTTTGGTCCCGAAGTCACGAGATACCTCCTGGAGAAAGACCTCCCACTCAAAGCCTTGCTGTTAATGGACAATGCTCCTGCCCATCCTCCAGCCATTGAAGAGGACATAGCGGAGGAATACAAGTTCATTAAGGTGAAGTTCCTACCCCCCAACACCACTCCAATACTCCAGCCCATGGATCAGCAAGTGATCTCAAATTTTAAAAAACTTTATACCAAAGCTATGTTCCAGCGCTGCTTTGAAGTAACAGAAGGCACCAACCTTACCCTCAGAGAGTTTTGGAAGGATCACTACTCCATCTACAACTGCCTGACTTTAATTGATAAAGCCTGGCAAGGAGTCACCAGGAGAACCCTCAATTCCGCCGGGAAGAAACTGTGGCCCGACGCCATTGCAGAACGGGATTTCGAGGGGTTCGAACCCAACCAGGAGGAAGCAGTTGACGAGGATATTGTGTCCTTGGGCAAGGCAATGGGGCTGGAGGTGGACACGGATGACATCGACGACCTCCTGCAGGAGCATAAGGAGCAGCTGACCACCGAGGAGCTGAAGGACCTGCACGAGCAGCAGCAAAGAGAGGTAATAGAGGAAATCTCATCTGAGGAGGAGGGAGGCACTGTAAAATCACTGTCTTCGAGTGAGATAAAAGATTTTTTAAAGAAGTGGGAAGACGTGAAAAGTTTTCTTGAGGAAAATGTCCCGAATAAGGCTGAAACAGACTGTGCAATAAATTTATTAGTCGATAATGGAGTGGGTCACTTCTATAAAATTTTAAAGAACAGACAAAAGCAGGTGTCTATTGAAAAATATCTTGTGAAGGGGGAGAAAAGAACTGTGAAAGACGACGACCAAGAGTCTCGCAAACGCAAAACCAGTGATAGTGAACGCCATTCTCGTGAAAGAACTCCAGTCAACGTTCCTGAAGTTCTCATGGAGGGAGATTCTCCCTCCAAGCAGTAACCCCCTCCTCCTCCTTCCCCTCCTCTCGTCTCCATCAAGCCAGCAGCGACACTCCTCTAAGGTAAAGTTCAGGTTTACATGCATATCCATATTTTCATCATTAAATGACTGCAATATTTTAATAATTTTATGTATAGTACAGTAGAGTACTGTATGTGTAAGGAAAAATTTGTGAAAATTGGTTTTTGTAGATGGTTTGAACTAATTATTTCGATTTTGTAACATTCTTATGGGGAAATTCGTTTCGCGATACGAATTCTTCTGTTTACGAGTTCGCATCAGGAACGAATTTAATTCGTAAACCGAGGTTCTACTATATATATATATATATATATATATATATATATATATATATATATATATATATATATATATATATATATATATATATATATATATATATATATATATATATATATATATATATATATACTGTATATATACATACATATTTATATATATAAAATAAGTAGCAGAAAAAATATACATATATAGTGATATAGAATAAGTGTAAGCATATGTGATTGGTAGCTTATATTTGAAAGATTAATCTCACATAGGCAGTTATTATATGAGGTAGTGTACATACTCTTTAAGAAATGAACTAGGTTCTACTCCAGTCAGGTGTATAAATAACTGAAGATAGCAGATATCTTTGCATGTAAATGCATAGAGTTTGTTCATTCTA
>NC_090730.1:49755222-49762722 GCF_036898095.1 Palaemon carinicauda
TCAGGTGGTCAGAGTTTTTCCCGCAGATAACTGATGCAAAACGTAGGTAAACATTTTGGATGGGGTCTTACTATTCTGTCCTTGGTCGGTCTTCCAAATATACTGACTTTTAGACCACATGCATGCAAAGCTAATCGCATCATCCCTAATGATTCAGATGAATTTGATGTGGAGACTGAGAAGTCAACCAAACAGATAAGAGCTGAAATAGATAATATAGACATCTATAGAGAAAAATATCATATACACATGAACAAAGATATCTTCAAGAATTCAGTGTGATTATCTGAATGATTTATTTCCGAAGTGAGGCAAAAACTTATCCAGTCACTACCTTCTCTTCTGAAATGAAACACTGTTACAGCAATAATAAAGAGCTTAGAAACACCTATGAATATGATGTTGACTGTATCTTTGAGAGATTCGAAAAAGAATGGAAGAAACTTTCATGATTTTATGATTACATGCTCTTAAGATGAACTACTGAGATTCCAGATATCTACTAGAGCATCAGCACAAACTCATATGGTCTTATAGATGGATCAGGAAACAATTTTTCCAAAGATATTCACCATTGAATATATTGAATTAATATATGCAATGGCTCTTCTTATGACAAAGGTACAATAGAATCACGTTTAAGACGAGCCACTAAAACCTCGACTGAAATGTATGACATAACCAAGGATATTCCTTAGAAAATTGTAATAAGCCACTGCAACAGTCAAAAGAAGCCACCACCTCTACCAATGTTAATGCATGTCAAAGGTATAACACCTGATGACTTGATTCGAACAGCACATTCACTAGCCAGAGCTAGAGAGAGATCCTGCATAAATTATATACAATATAAAAAAGAAAAGAAAAGAAGACTTCTTAAAACCCCTTATGAGGGCAATTTATATTCTACTGATAGCTATGACACCAACAGAACATGTTACACTGTTAACCTCTTTTCTTTAGGTAAGGAGACTCACAGATAAAACCAGTCAGCCATTCAAAATATTTACTGTAGACCAGCAGCTACACAGGCATGCACTTGAAATTCAATGGTTTTTGCCAGAACGTTTTCTTCAGGAAGTATCCTTATAAGTCTAGGTAGTATGTATTTACTGATCACCTTCATTGGTAGTGTAGGAAATTTGATGGGTAAAGCAGGTTAAATGTTCCTGATGTCTCTGAGACCTCCAAGCTTTGCTGTTCATGTTATCCTTGAATCAATCATCAGTGAACTTCCAGAATTAGACTAAAATGTATTTATGGGCAGTCTAGAAAAAGAGGAAAACAAAGTAAGTCCTTCAAGGTTTAGTTTGACTGTCTTATCAAGTCCATTTTTACCTTGATGGCATATTTCAGGATTGAGGAATAAGGATACGTCTTTTTCAACATACCTAAGAAAAAAATTGTATATTCCTGAAAGAGGTAAAGTTATATTCATGCATGGTGACAATGATATGTGCCACATAACAGGACTGTGGAGTGAAGTATGACGGGATATGTTCATGCAGTCCACTTTCATAAGGTATGGTCATGGCCTCACTGGAACTGTTTGGATCCCTCTCAAACTTTAAACTCTAAGACCCCCGGAAAATCTGCAGCTGCATCATGGAAGCCTTTGCAGATATGAGAGGCAAATCAAAGAGAAAGCAAGAGCTATAATTGAGGGAAACCAGAAGCTAGAAACATGTCTCAACCCTCTCAACACGGATATCCACCCTAAGCAAATAATTAATGAGGTGACTGCACTATTTGCAACATCTCAAATAAATGTCAATGACATTATCACTATTGGAGGAAAAAGAGAATAAACGATTTGAAGATGCTTGGCTTGATGGTTTACAGGATAAGATTAAAAAATAAAAGTGCAAATGATGGAAATAACAAGGAAGAGCATAAGTAAGGCGCATAACCTTCTCTATGACACATAGTGATTGAACTGCAGGTTAGTGGAAGGGATGTTGAGTTAAAAGATGTCCTATCCTACAAAATTACAAGGCGATGGTATTGTTTTTATATTAGTTCTCCCTATATTGAGAATGTAGTGCATAATCTTTTAGATTCATGAAGCTAGTATGTTCATCAAATTATACGGTTATTCACTTAATTATTAAGATTTCCTATAGGGGATTATTATTATTATTATTATTATTATTATTATTATTATTATTATTTTTATTCTTCTTTCCGCGCGTTTTTTTTTTTTCGCATGAAATCTGAAATAATTATCATAGGTAGCCTATGGTAAGACTATGCCATAAACCCAGTTTAAGTGACCTTGACCTACTTTTCAAGGTCACAGTGGCTTTTAAAGGCAAAATTTGTAAAATTTTAAATTGCCATTAGGCCTAAAGTATAAGTCATATGGCTAAGGGCCTTATGGACAATGATACAGAGGTAAATCTCCAGATATTGCCCTACTTTAATGCAAGTAGGTCAAGGTCAAGGTCGCTAATGGCCAAACCGGCTCAAAACAGGTTTGTTCCGAGATCTCAAAAACCCGAAGGCCCAGAGCCCTGATCTTAGTGGCATATGATGCCCTATATATTTATCTAAGGTTAGCTTAACATTTTTAGCGACTGCTTAATTACTTTTTTAATATAGATTTTTAACTATTTTTGATATTACGGAAATCGTACCTTTGGCAATTTCTCCATGAAATATTGGTTTTTGGTCATAGCATGCTGTAGTAAACTACCCCAAACATATACATAAAACCTCCAAATCAAATGTCAAATTTGACCCTGACCCTCATTTTCCAGGTCATTTAGCTATTTCGTGGAGAATTATTAACGTAGGCTAAACGTGATGTTTTTTTGACACCCCCCCCCCCCCCATTGGCACATGTTCTTTTAGGATATGGGGTAAAATTTAACCCGTGACCTTCACACGACCTTGTAAGTGCCAATACTGCCAAATCAAATTTGACCTTGACCCTCATTTTCAAGTTCATATGGCTATTTCATGGAAAAAAAATTTGACATGGACTAAAAGTGATGTTTTGTTGCCCCACCCCCCCCCCACCCCCACCCCCTTTGCACGTGCTCTATCCGAATATGGGGTCATATTTAACCCGTGACCTTCACATGACCTTGTAAATGCTCATTGTCTTCAAGTTCCAAGGTAAATTTCTCTATAATTGTCATTTTTGCATATGTTTTACCTCCATATACCTACTATTATCCAGATATGCTGCTTTAGAATAGTTTGTTAACATAACTCAAAATTTAGTCAAGGGGTCATTAGGCCAATAAACCATTACAACATATCTTTTACTGATTGACGAAAGCATTTCCACACCTATTTCGCAGGGGAATCCTCCTTCACTAGCTTTAGCCAGTTGCAGTTTAGTTATTATTATTATTATTATTATTATTATTATTATTATTATTATTATTATTATTACTTGCTAAACTACATCCGTAGTTGGAAAAACAGGATGCTATATGCCCAGGGGTTCCAACAGGGAAAATAGCCCAGTGAGGAAAGCAAACAAGGAAAGATAAAATATTTTAAGAAGAGTAAAAACATTAAAATAAGTATCTCATATATAAACTATAAAAAAAAACTTTACCAAAACAAGAGGAAGTTATATAAAATAGAAAAGTGTGCCCCAATGTACCCTCAAGCAAGAGAACTCTAACCAAGAGAGTGAAAGACCATTGTGCATAGGCTATGGCACTACACAAGACTAGAGAACAATGGTTTAATTTTGGAGTGTCCTTTTCCTAGAAGAGATGCTTACTATAGGTAAAGAGTCTGTTCTACCCTTACCAAGACGAAAGTGGAAAATGAACAATTAAAGTGCAGTAACCTCTTGGGTGAAAAAGATTCGTTTAATAATCTTAATGTTGTCAGGTGTATGGGATTGAGGATATGTAACGAATAGGCCAGACTATTCTGTGTGTGTCTAAGCAAAGGGGAAATAAATTGTAACTAGAGAGAAGTAGCTAAAACACTCCAATTTCTTAGTACCTATTAGTTACTAGGCCACCAACCTCACTGCAGGCAATAAGTCTGTTACCAGGGAATAAAATGCAATATATGTCTAATACTGTATGAACCCACCTTAAAATAATCTTTAAACCTCAATTTTAACCTTACCTCAAGATCTGCCGTACTGATAGGAGTAGTAAACAAAATGCAAAGCTCTTCTCCTTTTCAAGGTCCAATGATGAAAAATATATCTTAAAGGTGGAAAACCACATCTACGACAAAAAAAATCTTAAGCATAAGAAAGGATAAAAAAAATTCCAAACAGTTAGTATAGAAAATTAACGTCTAAATATACATCTCAGAACTGTTGTTCAATTCTAGACGATTTTCCTTTGTATACCACAAGATGTAATAACATTATGTATTATTATAATTATAAAATACATTGCCTGATTAGAACGTTCAGAATTTAAAATTTCATTGCATTCATTCACATACTAGAATATATTACGGCAAGTTTTTCCCTGTTTGAACAATATTTATATGTTTTTATGATCAGTTTTTTTTTTTTTTTTTTTTTTTTTTTTTTTTTTTTGTGAGAGAAACCTCACTAAGAGCCATACATATTTCATCGCAAGGCTTATTATATAAAGGATTTCATAAATGAGCCCTTTTTATTGGAAAACTGAATCTCAAATCCATATATACATCAAAGGGTTGTCTTTACATAAGACATTACCACCAAATGTTTTCACTAATTATAAAATATTTATGAACTGTTCTCAGAAAAGGTAAGTGAGAAGATTTTGCCAAAAAAAAAAATTAAAGAAGGTTCTTTCTTATAAAAAGCCTTTTTAGTCCAGAAGCCACTGTGACCAACCCTTCCATATTTTTAGATATAATGTTTATCTCTTTATATTGAGTATCTTCATAGTTCAGACTATTGAATCTAGGTGAGTGTTTTCATCACACCTTCGGCAAATTGGAATGATTACGATGGCTGCCAAAATGATGGTCGCAAGTTAGAAAATATATGTTCATTTCAACGAGCATGACTGTTTTTTTTTTTTTTTTTTTTTTTTTTTTTAATAAATACTAAATATATAATTTATTACATCTCTTATTATATATCAATTTGTAATTGCCCTATATTTGTTTAAACAACTACACCAGTGCAATCCCTATTTTGTGCATGCTTGTGTTTTTTTTTTCTTTGATTAACGAGTGGATGCAAGTGTTTTAATGCTGCATAAAATATAGAAGTTGTGGTAGCTGATCGCCTATGAACAAGTTGTTATTGTGACTATGCAACTTTACATTATGGATGCAGACTTGCTAAATTTAGAGATATTGTAATGCATGCAAGCAGCAAAATAAAAGTTTACAGAACAACAGTGAAATTTCTAGGGAATACTCGATCACTAGTGACGGTTTGCACGAAACACTTGAAGTCGAGATCAAGGAAAATGATGTGGTAACTGTGTAATATTATAGGAAACTGTCTTAGCAAATATACTTCATTGAATAGGTTTGATCGGCCACAAAGAAACTTTTCATTTCATATTCGGGCTTTGATTTTAAGAAACATTGCTTGTACTGCAGCAAAGAATGTAACCTTCAAAAGGAAAAAACAAAATGAAGTTCATTCCTAAGCAGAAAACAGTTCTTGAGAGAGATAAAGTATAAGTTCAGAGATGATATAGATATAGCATTATCTCCTGGATATATGAGTATCATAGCGCTCTCAGGAAGTGCAGCATCAGTGTACTACTCCGTGCTCAGATTCGTTAAGGACGATTCTGATGATGATTTAGAAGCGTCCATTCAAAAGGCAGCAAAGCAAATTTTGCTTGATGTCAAGGAACTTGAACTCGATGTGTTAACATAAAGTGTACATATTGATGATAACAGTTAATCTGCTACAACATCCAATACTTTTCAGGCACTGTTAAAAAGCACTCCCCATTACTTGATGGATCCCTGCATGCAATAATGAATAGTAATGTTGTAACCAGTGTAGTAAGGAAGCATTCTAATTGCCTACAATCTGCTCTAGGAGTTTTGCTGAGAGATTCTAAGGAACTAATCAATCACATGTATAATCATGGAGGGACATATACCTCTGATTAAGTTCAAAGATTCAAAAGGTCTCCTGCAAGAGCTGATTGTGCAGACATCAGCCTTCAGGGCATCGCCAGCGCCAAGGTTGGGTAAGTGCGAATAGTAGCCAACCATTTTGATGCAAATATCTCATGTCCTAATAGGATTCTTTCAACTTACTCTTTATCAATGATTGATGCAATACTTCCTGGTTGTTAAATAGTTACAATTAAAAGAATTGTCAAAAATAAATTGACAGACCCTGTGCAGCACAATGATGATGATAAACATTTTGAAAATGTTCATGTGGGATCCAAACCCGAAACGCCGTAAGTCCCAATGTCGCAATGAAATCCAGATATGAAGAAACCTCATTAGGTATCTGATTATACCAGATAGAAACTATGGACAGACTGATTTCAGAGCAATCTCTCTTTTTTTTTTTTTCCCAAAGAGCTGAACTGCCAGATTGTGGGTCTACTATATTATGAAACCAGTTAGGAAAACGAAGGTCATCAGGGGTGACCCAGAAAATGACTGGCCATTACATATTTAAGCCATGAAGGAAATTTTGCCCTTGTTCTTTGTTGTTGGCCATCAGAATTATGCAAGAGAGGGCTAGTATTATCTGCAAAGTAGGAAGGCTATGTATGATAATATCAGAAAGTTTCTTGACAGGTACAGCATACAATGCACCATATTTCGGACATAAATAATGGTGTTTGGACTAACATGGCCATTGAAACAACATGCATGCGCTATGGATCTGGTTGGTCTGGTATCATTGGGTTGACATTGAAACCTGAAAGTCTGAAAACCTGAGCCAGCAGTCTTCATTGGTAACAGCCTAGTTACTGATCAAGATGGTATGGGAGAAGATGAAATGCTATCTCAAATGCGTCCCAAGAAGGAAATGTGTAGAAGGATACAGGCTGATCAGAAAGATAGAGAATCAGTCAATACAAGCAATAAAACTATTCGACTCATATCAACATCCTGACAAAGGTCTTGTAAATGTAATCATTGGTTGTGTAATAAATGACCCTTAAATCAATGTCAACAAATCAGAAGACATAGGAAAATGTGACATGCTCCACAAACCTCTTTTGACTGCCATAAATAAGAAGACTTTCTTCTTCCTGTAAATGTTCCTCAAGAGGTAAGGCTGGCTCTAGAGGAACTACTCAAACTTATATGATTTTCTTGTCATGGAGGAATGCCTTGCAGTACTCAAAGATGTTGATGCCATAGTAATGGCTTAGTGTGTTCAGTTTTCTGTGTATTGTGGAGGTAAAAAGTGTTGGGACATTGAATGAAATCACTGGCTATATATGACAACTTGGACCCTACACTAAAATGATACAAGGAGAAAAATACTATATCTTATAATGTCACGGGCAAGAAAATTTATGGGGTCCTGATTACGGACTACTGTATATTTAAAAAATTCGTTTGGTATTTAAAATC
>NC_090730.1:49772722-49805222 GCF_036898095.1 Palaemon carinicauda
CTAAGCTTCAATAAAAAGAGTACAGAGAAATATTTGCAATTGAATGTAGGAATCGATTTGCAGTCTTAGAGAATTTAAGAGATGAAAAACAGAAACCTAATGAAAAATGGTGTTGTATCAAGAACATATATCAGTCAGTTGGTGGGACAAATGGTTACAAGGAGAAAGCCAGGGATATTAAAAAGATACGTGGGGTACTATAAAAAGGAGACAAAGTCAGAAATTTAATGTTGAAAGCTTCCGAGGAAGTAATGAAAATTACAAGGTAGAGCATGCTAAGTATCCCAGTATTGACAGCGAGGTCAAATGAAAAGCCAGGAATGACTGGAGCGAGTATATAAACAGTAAAGCAGATGATGCCAACTAAGCTATGAATTCAGGAAGTGACTACGGTGTGATAATTGCTCTGAGAATTATTAATGAAATCTCGACTGTGGCAAAGAAAAAGAAGAGTACACCCATCAAAAAGAGAGATGGCTCTGTTATAGCAACAGAAGGTGAAGAAAGACAACGTTGGATGGAACACTTTAGTGAGGTTATGAATAGGACATATGAAGGGAATTGTTTGATTGATATACCTGAAGCTAATGAAGACCTTGATGAGTCCATAAATGAATTCAATGTGTTTAAAGTCGAAGCTATCATAAAAAAACTAAAGAGATGGAAAGCCCCTGGATAGGATGGAATAACTGCAGAAATGATACTGGCCGAAAATGAACTGACTCCAGTATACTTACAAGATTATTTTGTAGAATTTGGCAGATGAATGGGAGTTAGGAGTGTTGGTGAAAATAGCTAAAAAGGAAGACCTGACTGATTGCAATAGTTACAGAGGCATAACACTTACGTCAGTTGTTACGGAAATATATAGTATGCTTATTCTTAAGAGACTGGAGAGAAAGATTGATGGAAAGCTGGGAGATGAACAAGCATGATTTAAAAAAGGTAGAAGTTGCACTGACCAAATTTCCATTTTGAGACGTTGCACAGCAATGAGTAGAGTATAGATACATCCTTTTGATGATATTAGTGGACTATGAAAAAGCCTTTGATAGTGTGCACCGGCCAATTTTTTGGAGAATCCTGCGTTACTAGGGATTTCCTCTTAAATATGAAAATTTTATTAAATTTGTTCATGAGCATAGCAAGTGCAAAGTTAATGTTAATGTAGTCTTATCAAGAGAGATTCCAGTGAACAGCGAATTACTTCAAGGGAATGTGTTGTCACCTATGTTGTTTATCCACCTCATGGACTTTGTAATGTGTAAAAGAGTCAGAGATGGTGGAGAGGGATTGGACTGGATTTGAGATAGGAATTTATCAGACCTAGAATATGTTGATGATGATGTCCTTCTTAGCAGAACACCACAGGATTTGCAATGCTGGCTTACCAGAATGCATGAAATATCACACGAGGTGGGGTTGAAGATAAATAGAGGAAAGATAGAGATGATGAGAACGGTGTATGTAAAGGAAGCTGAAATATCGTTGGAAGGAGAAAGGAATAATGAGGTAGAATCATTCAAGTATTTAGGAAAAATTATCTCCAATACAGGGTCTTAAAAAATTAGATTTTAGTGGAAGATTGAAAAAAAAAAAAACAAGTCCGACACTGGCTAGGTTAAGTAAAATTTAGAAATCAAATCACCTAGAATTTCACAAAAAAATCAGACTATATATCAGTTTAGTGAGATCATTGTTACTATATGGACATGAGTCTTGTTATGACAATGAAACAATCTCCCATTGATTTAGTAGATTTGAGAACAAACCCCTCAGAAGGATATTGGGAGTTGAATAGTAGGACAGGATTAGAAATGAAACCATATAGTGTGGGAGCTCACATAGATTTGCATTACATCCCAAGTAAAAAAGGCTTGATAGCTAAAATCATCAGCTAGTATGATGGGGATCCCCGAATGATCATTCATAAGTTATATCGTTGGTGCGTTTAGTAGGGGGCGCAGCTTGAAGTGCCCCACAAATCAGGTTTAAATTACATTTCGGAGTACATCAATCAAACTTGTGATAAAAGTTTCGTTTAGGCTCTGTGACTACAGATGTGCCATTCTTAAAGGGCGCAATTGGTGCAAAACGCATTTAAGAAGGGCTCAAAGGGGGCGCTACTGTCACATTTAAATCACAATTTGAGAACATCTATAAAAGTTTGTAGCAATATACCTATGAGATTCCTGATGAAGGATCAGTAATTCTTAAGTGTCAAAGTTGGTGTAAAACCGATTTAAGAACGGCCCAAATAGGGCGCTATTTTTGCACACTTAAAACACGTCTTACGTACATTATTGAATCTTTGTAGAAATATTCTTTAGACATTCCTGATAAAGGATCAACAGTTATTAAGAGTCGAAGTTGGTGTAAAGCCCATTTAAGAACGGCTTAAAGAGGGTGTTACTATTAGGTTATTGAAAAGGCCTATATTTACTTTCTTTAGGCCTGTATATTCACTCATCTCTTCTCCTCCAGATGTGCCACAACACACTATTATGAGCTCTTCTGTTTATCTTATCACTACTGTTGTTTCACTGAATATATAAGTGATAAAATTTTTTGAATGATAGTACTAATTGTTACTTTTCTTTTCAGGGGCTTGTGATTATAAAAATGACGGTTGCATAATACCAGTATAGTGGCAACTTTTCTTTGTAATGGAAGATAGCCAGTTAAGAAGGGTTTAAACTGAGGTTTTTATTATTGCCTTTGGCTGAATAATTGATTAAAAAAATTTTAATATTTTGTAATTGAGTTTGAATTTTAATAACTCACTAACATATTGAGGTCTTGTGAGTTTATGGGGTTATTTTCAAATTTAAGGAAAACCCGTAACAAAATCAAGACGAACACACATGCTAATAGAGACTGGGATCCTTACACCAGGTTTTTTTATTGGGTTCCTCACTGGAATACACTTCAACCAATGCAAGAGCCTCTAACCTATCTTTGCCTTGCCTTCAAAAGCCTGCATTTCAAGGTATTTCTAGAAACATGTGATTACAGAGAAGAGCTTCATACCCTGATATCTACCGTGGAAGGAAATACCAATACAGAAGAACATGGGATTGAGCTGGTGATCAATGCAGATCTTTTTGAAACATTTTTGAAAGAGTATTCTGAATTCACTAAGAAAACTGTATCAGGACCTCATGGATACACTGCAAAGTTCTGGATGATGTATGTAGAGTACATTAACATGTTTCACCAATTTGAAAGAGCTATCCGGACAAATAACATCGAGCTCTGTCTTCACACTGACACTAATTATTGACCTTTTCTTTACCACAGGCCAAATCAACTATTCCCAGTGGTTAACAAAATACCAATTGGTGCTACTGAATATTGATGCAACTCATCCCGAACTTAGAGAGATACTTAATCGGGGTGTATACACAGTGCGAAGGACAAAACATGATTTCAGCAGAATTCTTGTAGATTTAGAACTGGAACACTGTCAATGCCGACGCCACATCTCGACTGACAGGAATCACCTCTTTCACTAATGACTACTCCGCTCACCTTAGATGGAGGGTAACAAAGGCTACCCGAG
Organism: Palaemon carinicauda; assembly: GCF_036898095.1. Lineage (NCBI taxonomy): Eukaryota > Metazoa > Arthropoda > Malacostraca > Decapoda > Palaemonidae > Palaemon > Palaemon carinicauda. The sequence continues at coordinate 49,776,285 of NC_090730.1, forward strand.
CATCGTTCATTAGTCAGTAGCAAGAGAAGACAGGATTGACTAGCAAAGAAGATTTTACTTCAGAACTTAGGCCAAGACGATTTCAACGTGACAATGAGGATCTTCAGAAAATCATCAAACAAATCCTACTTACGAACAATCTATTTGAAGCACGGGAAGCTTCAGAGGTATTGTACAATATTTCCACAGGCAATCCACGAAAGCCTGCTCTGTGTACACGCCAAAGGAAAAGTCAGACACAAAGAATGCATCCAGGCTTGCATGAGTGATCTAAATAAGTTTGAAAGTCTAATAAAGAAGGAAAAGCTGAAAACCTTTGTAGATGGCTGAGCAAAGCAATCATCGGATAAAGAACACGAAAGTTGCAATGCTTAAGGGATCACGTGATCTGATGGGACGTCTCCTTGTACTGTGCACTAAGAAGAGACATGACATGCAGCATATTCTCCAGTGCCCATTGATTCCAATACCTCTGACCTTGACCAGCCCTGAAGAAGTAATGGCAAAGACCGATAGGAATGCACTCTTTAATACATTGAGAGTAAATTGAAAGGTCTTGAGCAGCAGCCTAAGCAGTTCAGTGGTTATATCATAGATGGACATTTTCTCTTACATACCTTGCCACTAAATTTTTCCCCATGTACAGAGGACTAGCCAGAAGTATTCTCACCCAGAGTTTAACAACGTCAGCCAAACGTATACACGTAGCCTTTGATGACTATCCTCAGACTTCAATTAAGGACACTGAAAGAGACAGGTGGGGACCTGACAACAGAACCTTCATCATCACAGGTTCAGAGCAGAGACGAGTGCCAAGATATCTAAACGATGCCCTAAAGTCCAAGTCCTTCGAGAAGCAGTTACCTCAGTTTCTCACCAATGAATGGCAAAACTCTTCATAAGCTAAAATTTTTGGGGATTGTGAAGTCTTCCTAGATATCTAAGGTGAATGTTATAAGTTCCAGGTGACAGAGGGTATGTTACAGCGAAACGCAGTAGATGGATTAGCCCATATCAGCTGATCGTGAGAATTGACACAGGGGTCACAGCATCCGACACAGATATTGCAGTGAAATTATTGTACCACGCCAATAGCAATAGCTTTCAGCCAACATTGTGAATGGATATAAGAACAGTTTCAAAGAGCTATCGTCATTAAGTCAGCCTGACTGCAATATGGAAGAAATTAATACTATATCATTGTGCAGCATTGCCAGTTTTCAATGTCTTCACAGATCAGAGTATGCATCAGCGTTTGTCAGAAAAGGGAAGGTCAGGCCTCTCAAAACTCTAGGAAAGCAACCTGACTATCAGGAGACATTCAGAGTAATAGTAATGAGCTCTACAATGTATAGAGCTGAGGATAGAGCAAAATCTTGGCTGAATGATTTGAGGTATGAGAACTTTATGAAGACATCAATCAAATGGAAATGGAAAATACCTACTAGCCAATTTGAAGGGCATAGATGCAAGTAGACTACTACCTTGCGAAGACGAGGTCAGTCCTCACATTAAGCGCGCCTCCTTTGTTGCTAACAACAAAGAGTAGATCAAACTCATATAGAGCAGCATCCCTCTGAAGAAAATGGCTGGCAGTTGGTTGATGGCCATTACAAACCGGTTTGATTCGAATGGGAACAACGCCATGAATACCTTATCCCAGAAACAGATGATTTAAAAGTATTGGACAATGATGAGGACGACTTGGACATTGCATCTTCAGATGAAGATGAGTGTTGTGATGGGGCTAACTAAAAACTTGTTAATGAAAGGCTGGCTGATATGATAATTAACTATACGAGTAAATACTAGTTGAACTCATGATTATAAGTATATTCACATATCTTTTCCTAACAGAGAGAGAGAGAGAGAGAGAGAGAGAGAGAGAGAGAGAGAGAGAGAGAGAGATTCATCAGTAGTTTTAATGTATCATCTTATAAACTTTAGTAATAGATTTATAGCAAATGTGAAACATGTATGTGTACACAAATTAATATGAGTGTCTATCAAAAGGCAGTTTCGGTTTCAAAGAGCATAAACACTTGCAAATAGACATGTTAGTGCCCGGTCATCCCCTGTAGCAGCATATTATTAGAAAGCAATATTTTACCATATCTACTACTACCACTATCTTACAAAAGGTGTGAAACATCACATTTAAAGAAAAGAATAATTCACGTGTTAAATAAGTTTGATATTAAATTATGATATCCAGGTAAATAGCATAATTGAAGATCGAACTGTAAACAGTATTTGCACATATGGTATTTCCCTCTTCGCCAGTGCACCTTTTCTTGTACTCACACTTCACCAGTTCATCTTTTCTTGTTTTCACTCTTCACCAGTGTACCTTTTCTTGTATTCACTCTTCACCTGTGCACCTTTTCTTGTATTCGCTCTTCACCTGTGCACCTTTTCTTGAATTCACTTTTCACCAGTGTACTTTTTCTTATATTCGCACTTCACCAGTGAACCTTTTCTTACATTCAATCTTCACCAGTGCACCTTTTCTTGTATTCACTCTTCACCAGTGCACTTTATTGTATAAAAAAATACTTGAATATATAAATTTACAGTTGCTTTATTCTTCAATATCATATCAAACAAAGATTCTCACAGTTTTATTCATGGTACATAGACAGGTTATGGCGTTAGAAAATATACCTTAATCCGCCATGTGCTAATATTGCACTGTCTTTAGGCCGTTCTTAAATGAGTTTTGCACCAACTTCGACTTGTAAGAATTGTTGATCCTTTATCAGGAAGGTGTAAAGAATATTTCTAAAGAATTTCATTAATGTATGTAAGACGTGTTTTAAATGTTCAAAAAATAGATACCGCTTTATGTCGCTCTTAAATGGGTTTTGCACCAAATTTGACACTTAAGAATTACTGATCCTTTATCAGGAAGTTCTAAGGTATAGTGCTACAAACTTTTATTGATGTACTCAAAATGTGATTTAAATGTGACAATAGCGCCCCCTTTGAGCCCTTCTTAAATGCGTTTTGCACCAATTGCGCCATGTAAGAATGGCACATCTGTAGTCACAGTGCCAAAACGAAACTTTTATCGTATGTTTGATTGATGTACTTCAAAATGCAATTTAAACCGGATTCGGGGGTCAGTTCAAGCTGCAACCATTACTAAAAGCACCAGCGGCATAACTTAAGAATGACCATTCGCGGATCCCCATCATAATAGCTGATGATTTTGGATATCAAACCTTTTGTACTCGAGATGTAAGACAAATCTAATAAGAGAGATTCATCGAGCACCATATGTGTATGAGTTCATGATGAGGGGTAGATGGAGATGGTTTGGGCATGCTCTTCACACTCCCCAAAGGAGATTAGTTCACCAATCCTTTAAATGGGCTCCACAAGGCACTAAAAGAATTTGAAGACCAAGGACTACATGACTTATGACTATAAAGCGTGAAGTAGGAGATGATGACTGGCGGAGTATTTAATTAAAAGCTCAAGACAGAGATGACTGGCAAAATCTAACCGAGGCCCATATATGTATATACTAACTGTTCCATAGCCCTGTGTGTTGCAACTCGCTTATGTTCTGCGTGTTTCATCTATTGTCTGAGTTTTTCACTACATATACTGCCCATGTCTACTTCTTTCTCTTAAACGCTAGAAAATGCTATACCTTAGTTTTCTCTGATATCCGAGTGGTTCGTTCTCTGTCTCATTATCTGTTCCATAGCTATGTGTGTTGCAACTCGCTTATGTTCTGCGTGTTTAGTAAGGCTCCAAGTTCCTAATGCTAAGCTTTCTTCCAATTTCGGTCGCTTGTCCTGGGGAAACACTTATATATGTATGTATGTTGATTAAAAATCTATAAAGGTTCCTCCATAACTCTTAGTTGTTATCTCTTTGTATTTTCATTTATTTTCAGTCCTACATTTCTTCCATCTCTATTATATTCTTATATCATATATACATATATATATATATATATATATATATATATATATATATATATATATATATATATATATATATATATATATATACATATATATATATAAATATATGGTATATATACATATATATATATATATATATATATATATATATATATATATATATATGTATGTATATATATGTATATATGTATATATATATACATATTTATATATATATATATATATATATATATATATATATATATATATATATATATATATATATATATATATATATATATATATATATACTGTAATAGGTGCGTGACTGTAATTATGTATAAATCCATGTGGATATTTGCGCATTTCTAATGTTTATTGACTTTACATATAGCTGTTTTCCTCTAACACTCAATTAATATGTGGTATGTAAGTAATATACAATATTCAATCTTTTTGTAATGTCTCCCATTTTCATTAAATATTTCATGTTTGTTTCAATTGTAATTATATATATATATATATATATATATATATATATATATATATATATATATATATATATATATATATATATATATATATATATATGTATATACATATACATATAAATATATATATATATATATATATATATATATATATATATATATATATATATATATATATATATATATATATATATATATATATATATATATATATATATATATTTACAACATTTGGGTGGGGCCATGGTGCAAGATCTTTGAAGCACTCCGAAAGAGAGGTCAGTGTTTTAAATGCTCATTGAAAAAGGGTCAATGGAAACGAAGACACGAGAAAAACTTAACAATATTCAATATACACGTAAAACAACAAATAGAAATTAACAGAACATAAACAAGTATCTGTCAGCCTTGTGACAACAGGACCAAAAATCACGTCCTAGGAATAAACATCCGAAAGGATGACCTAACCTCTAATATATAAATCCCTATGATAGATGAATGAATGTATAACACATAAGCAATAAATCAGGGGCCCAAATTAAGAACAATTACCTATTACTAAATAATGTTAGGAAGGAAGGAAGAGAGCACAGTGAGGAAATACTTAAGCTCCTACCTATAGTATAAACCTAAACCTTATAATTAATAACAGTAATTACAAATCCAAAAAAAAAAACATTCTCCATACGAAATGAAAGTAATGAAGTATAAATATATATAAATGATACAAAAAAAAAAAAACTCTCAAATTATAGAAGGAACAAAGTATTATTTACAACACGGCGGGCGTCTTCCGGTGCTAGGCTAATATTTAAAGATTCAGGGAACTATGGCATAGTTTCTCAGCAAAATGACCAGGCACCACGTCACACATCAAAGCACTGCCTGCAGAGGGAGTACTGGAGAACAGGTTACCACGAGGCATAAGCACACCAACGTCCTCTCAAAAATAAAATGGCTAAAAAATTATTACCTGGACTCAGTCTCCCTACATGCCTCCTCACGAGCTATCAAGCTCCCCAAACAGCTGCACAGATGAAAAGACGTGCTGAAAGGAGGCAGAGTTGCGCCTCCAGAGTCTGCTCGACCGGGAACAATTCCTGAACTACGGCCTGAGCCCGCAGGATGTCCACACCCAACACCAGCCAAGTCAAGGCTGAAAAGCTCAGAAACACTGTGGATGGCAGTTCCTGAGCAATCTACCCCAAAGGTAAATCCTAAGATTCAAGATGAGGTAATCCAAAGTATCCAAATAACAGCTGTAGTAAAAAGGTGTGGGAGGCATCCAAGTCTTGCTCGAACTGTCTTTTATCCCTCTCTCCTGGAGAGGAAAAAAACATTCTCCACCTTTACGACAGCATAAACACACTGACGAAGAAACTGCTAGTCGAACTCCATAATCCTTAGCAGCTTTCTAAGGAATACAACAGGTGAGGTTAGTAATACATATTAAAATTCATACTACAATACCGGAGAGGAGGCCAACAAAAGTCTCTGGCAACACCGCCTTGTCAAAACCTAAAATTTATGATTATTACGGTAATACCTAATACCTTCTTCCCCGAAGAAAAAAAAATTGCACCATAATACAACAGACAACAACAACTAGAAATTTATTTTTTTCCATATAGGAAACCTGAGAAAAAAAAAACACACTAAAGACTATCTTTGTTAAATACGAAAAATTCATAAACAACAATGCAGAATGCCAGTTAGTCATAACACACAAACCAGTTTTGCAAAATTAGCTAAAGAATTCATAACAGAATTGACAATCACCTAAAATAAAATTACCGTTAGCCTGAAACCTAACATACCAACTCAATTTGAGAAAACGAACTGGGCAGAGCATGAGGAGGGGTAGTCAAAACGTGTTTAATTAGACCTGGAGAGAGCATCAGGAATCGTATTTTCCGATCCTTTCACGTGTTTAATTACTAGATTAAACTCCTGTAGGAAAACCGCCTATCGCAAAATCCTTTGGTTAGCTCCTTTCATCTGTTCGATGAACACCAACGGGTTGTGATCTGTCCAGATTTCCACTGGAAAAGAAAAATTAGTTACATAGGGTTTAAAATACTTCAAACATCGGACCAAAGAGAGAACTTCTTTTTCAATCATCAAATACCACCTCTTAGCTGCCAACAACTTTTTGCTGAAGTAAGACACTGGATGAACTTCACAATGTTCTTTCCGTTGGAGAAGAACACCTCTTATACCCACGTCACTAGCATAAAAAACAATGATAAATGGCTTGTGATAATTGGGGGCAGTTAAAATAGGATTAGTCACCAGAACCGACTTTTGTTGATAAAAAGCCCTCTCACACTGATCAGACCAAAAGAATTTTTTTCCCTTTTCTAACATTCTAGTAAGAGGCTGAGCCAGATCAGAGTAATTACGGACAAACCGGCGTTAATACCCTTTCATGTCCAACACTCTTCTTACCTCTCTAACATTAACAGGTCTTTTCAAACTTACAATAGCCTCGAGATTAGCTTGCTTTGGAGCCACCTGACCCAAACCCACCTCGTGACCTAAATAACAAACCTTGGCCTGCCCTATTTCACAAAAACCTTACAAAGCCTTACCATATGTGTATGCCAGTCATCACTATAAATCACCAAATCATAAATATAAATTTCAGTTCTTTCCAGACCGCAAATAACCCTATTCATTAGCCTCTGAAAAGAGCAAGCAGCATTCTTCATGCCAAAGGGCATAACCTTACATTCTTAAAGTCCGAAAGGAATGAAAAGGCAGATATCTCATGCGCACAATCGGACCAAGGAACCTTCCAGTACCTTTCAACAAATCTAATTTAGTTACAAACTTGGCAGACCCTATCCGATCCAGACAGTAATCAATACGGGGTAATGGAAACAAATCGTCTTTGGTGAAGGCATTCACCTTCCGATAATCCATACACATACGGGACTTACCATCCCCCTTTTTTACCAGTACTACAGGAGAACTCCAGGGACTCATTGATGGCTGAATAAGGTCATGCCTCAACATATAATTAATCTTCTTACTGACCAAATCCAATTTTACCGGATTCAGACGGTAAGGACACTGTTTAACAAGGGAAGCACTCCCCACATCAACATCATAGCTCAGAACCTGGGTTCTACCTGGGACATCCTGAAACAGTTCTGGAAAAGAATGCATTAACTTCAGCACTTTTTTTCTTTGGTTGATATTTAAATTATGTAAATTACCTGTCAATAGTTCTAAATCACCAAATCATAAATATAAATTTCAGTTCCTTCCAGACCGCGAAAACCCTATTCATTAGCCTCTGAAAAGAGCAAGCAGCATTCTTCATGCCAAAGGGCATAACCTTACATTCTTAAAGTCCGAAAGGAATGAAAAGGCAGATATCTCATGCGCACAATCGGACCAAGGAACCTTCCAGTACCCTTTCAACAAATCTAATTTAGTTACAAACTTGGCAGACCCTATCCGATCCAGACAGTAATCAATACGGGGTAAGGGAAACAAATCGTCTTTGGTGAAGGCATTCACCTTCCGATAATCCATACACATACGGGACTTACCATCCCCCTTTTTTACCAGTACTACAGGAGAACTCCAGGGACTCATTGATGGCTGAATAAGGTCATGCCTCAACATATAATTAATCTCCTTACTGACCAAATCCAATTTTGCCGGATTCAGACGGTAAGGACACTGTTTAACAAGGGAAGTACTCCCCACATCAACATCATAGCTCAGAACCTAGGTTCTACCTGGGACATCCTGAAACAGTTCTAGAAAAGAATGCATTAACTTCAGCACTTCTTTTCTTTGGTTGATATTTAAATTATGTAAATTACCTGTCAATAGTTCTAAATTTTGCATATTTTCCCCTAATGCATCCGATGTGACCTGACACACTACTCATACTCATCGAAACAATAAAAAAAGGAGTAAATCTAATTTGAAAACTTTCATGCAGGCTGTAACCACGTATATGTGATACGGCATACCTAACAATTGTACATAAGACTTCGTAAGACAAATTACATGAAATAAAAAGTTAATTCTTGAAAACAACGTAAATCTACCTTTACCAAACTGAAAGAAAATACAATTAAATGAAGGACCAATGTGTTATGTAGTTTACATACATTACTTAAACGTATATGAGTGGAACGTACCTTACAAGCTGGAAATATATCTCTCAAAATACAGAAACGAAATAAATGAATAGAATATTTACTCATATAAGACCAGCTTCATATATATATATATATATATATATATATATATATATATATATATATATATATATATATATATATATATATATATATATATATATGTATATATATTACCGTGTTAAGCATTATACTTTAGTAATCTATGTTTATCAACAGTTATATTCGTATAAGCAGATGAACAACTTGGTGGGGGAGTAATAAGAGCATTGAGTGTGGAGGAAATGCTCCCCTAAATCTCGATGAAGTCACTGGCAGCAGGGTAAGGGATGGGTTTAAGGTGATGGACAAACGGTCTCTTCGGCTTCTACTCCTGAGGCCTGGCGGTTGATCTTACTAAAATTAGTATGGACTAGCAGGGGTCACTTACCTTGGATAGATGGGCACTGCTCAACACAAGGAACTGGCTATCCTTTGATGTATCTAGCCGATAAATCCTCTATGGATTTAGTCAGTCATGGACAGAGACGATGAAAGAATGGCCCCAGACCTGGGCGGGGTGCTAAGAATCTCTCGGTTTATAAATACTAAAGAAAAATTTTAAATAGGTAATTGGGATGTTAGAACTATGAATCAGATTGGGAAGTTATGGCAAGTGGAGAGTGATTTATGAAATGTAGTTTGGATATCCTGGCCCCAAGTGAAACACGTTTTAAGGGGATTGGTAGGAAATATTTAGACCAGGGGAATAGATATATTTACTCAGCAAGGTCAGATGGAGCTGGACATCTGTTTATAGTAGATTATTACTTGCAAAGTTCAAATCAAATAAGTGCAATATGAGTATTATAGTTTGCTATGCTGGTCAAATGATTCCCTTGAAGAAAGAAAGGGGGAATACTATGAAGAACTGCAGACAATGATAGATCAGATCCCTGAGAGAGATATGAAAATTGGATTAGCGACTTCAATACTAAAGCTGGAAGAAAAAATCAAGGGATAGAAAATGTGATGGGTGCCCAGGTTCTTGGCGAAGTTGCAAATGAAAATGGAGCACATTTCATAAGGTTCTTTTCAGCAAACAATCTTGTCATTAGAGGTACTCTATTCCATTGTAAGAATATTCACAAGTACACATAGACTTAACCATGTGGCAATTATAAAAATCAAATAGATCACAGTGCCATTACTAAAGAGAGAAGGAGGACTCTGAGAAATGTAAGAAGCTATAGAGGTGCAGATATTAGTAGTGATCACAAGCTCCCCGTTGCCATATTGAAATTAAAACTGAAAGCACCTAACAGAGAGATTGATAGAATACCAAGGTTTGATACAACTAAGCTTCAATAAAAAGAGTACAGAGAAACATTTGCAATTGAATGTAGGAATCGATTTGCAGTCTTAGAGAATTTAAGAGATGAAAAACATAAACATAATGAAAAATGGTGTTGTATCAAGAACATATATCAGTCAGTTGGTGGGACAAATGGTTACAAGGAGAAAGCCAGGGATATTAAAAAGATACGTGGGGTACTATAAAAAGGAGACAAAGTCAGAAATTGAATGTTGAAAGCTTCCGAGGAAGTAATGAAAATTACAAGGTAGAGCATGCTAAGTATCCCAGTATTGACAGCGAGGTCAAATGAAAAGCCAGGAATGACTGGAGTGAGTATTTAAACAGTAAAGCAGATGATGCCAACTAAGCTATGAATTCAGGAAGTGACTACGGTGTGATAATTGCTCTGAGAATTATTAATGAAATCTCGACTGTGGCAAAGAAAAAGAAGAGTACACCCATCAAAAAGAGAGATGGCTCTGTTATAGCAACAGAAGGTGAAGAAAGACAACGTTGGATGGAACACTTTAGTGAGGTTATGAATAGGACATATGAAGGGAATTGTTTGATTGATATACCTGAAGCTAATGAAGACCTTGATGAGCCCATAAATGAATTCAATGTGTTTAAAGTCGAAGCTATCATAAAAAAACTAAAGAGATGGAAAGCCCCTGGATAGGATGGAATAACTGCAGAAATGATACTGGCCGAAAATGAACTGACTCCAGTATACTTACAAGATTATTTTGTAGAATTTGGCAGATGAATGGGAGTTAGGAGTGTTGGTGAAAATAGCTAAAAAGGAAGACCTGACTGATTGCAATAGTTACAGAGGCATAACACTTACGTCAGTTGTTACGGAAATATATAGTATGCTTATTCTTAAGAGACTGGAGAGAAAGATTGATGGAAAGCTGGGAGATGAACAAGCATGATTTAAAAAAGGTAGAAGTTGCACTGACCAAATTTCCATTTTGAGACGTTGCACAGCAATGAGTAGAGTATAGATACATCCTTTTGATGATATTAGTGGACTATGAAAAAGCCTTTGATAGTGTGCACCGGCCAATTTTTTGGAGAATCCTGCGTTACTAGGAATTTCCTCTTAAATATAAAAATTTTATTAAATTTGTTCATGAGCATAGCAAGTGCAAAGTTAATGTTAATGTAGTCTTATCAAGAGAGATTCCAGTGAACAGCGAATTACTTCAAGGGAATGTGTTGTCACCTATGTTGTTTATCCACCTCATGGACTTTGTAATGTGTAAAACAGTCAGAGATGGTGGAGAGGGATTGGACTGGATTTGTGATAGGAATTTATCAGACCTAGAATATGTTGATGATGATGTCCTTCTTAGCAGAACACCACAGGATTTGCAATGCTGGCTTACCAGAATGCATGAAATATCACACGAGGTGGGGCTGAAGATAAATAGAGGAAAGATAGAGATGATGAGAACGGTGTATGTGAAGGAAGCTGAAATATCGTTGGAAGGAGAAAGGAATAATGAGGTAGAATCATTCAAGTATTTAGGAAAAATTATCTCCAATACAGGGTCTTTAAAATTAGATTTTAGTGGAAGATTGAAAAAAAAAAAAAACAAGTCCGACACTGGCTAGGTTAAGTAAAATTTAGAAATCAAATCACCTAGAATTTCACAAAAAAATCAGACTATATATCAGTTTAGTGAGATCATTGTTACTATATGGACATGAGTCTTGTTATGACAATGAAACAATCTCCCATTGATTTAGTAGATTTGAGAACAAACCCCTCAGAAGGATATTGGGAGTTGAATAGTAGGACAGGATTAGAAATGAAACCATATAGTGTGGGAGCTCACAGAGATTTGCATTACATCTCAAGTACAAAAGGTTTGATAGCTAAAATCATCAGCTAGTATGATGGGGATCCCCGAATGATCATTCATAAGTTATACCGTTGGTGCGTTTAGTAGGGGGCGCAGCTTGAAGTGCCCCACAAATCAGGTTTAAATTACATTTCGGAGTACATCAATCAAACTTGTGATAAAAGTTTCGTTTAGGCTCTGTGACTACAGATGTGCCATTCTTAAATGGCGCAATTGGTGCAAAACGCATTTAAGAAGGGCTCAAAGGGGGCGCTACTGTCACATTTAAATCACAATTTGAGAACATCTATAAAAGTTTGTAGCAATATACCTATGAGATTCCTGATGAAGGATCAGTATTTCTTAAGTGTCAAAGTTGGTGTAAAACCGATTTAAGAACGGCCTAAATAGGGCGCTATTTTTGCACACTTAAAACACGTCTTACGTACATTATTGAATCTTTGTAGAAATATTCTTTAGACATTCCTGATAAAGGATCAACAGTTCTTAAGAGTCGAAGTTGGTGCAAAGCCCATTTAAGAACGGCTTAAAGAGGGTGTTACTATTAGGTTATGGAAAAGGCCTATATTTACTTTCTTTAGGCCTGTATATTCACTCATCTCTTCTCCTCCAGATTTGCCACAACACACTATTATGAGCTCTTCTGTTTATCTTATCACTACTGTTGTTTCACTAAATATATAAGTGATAAAATTTTTTGAATGATAGTACTAATTGTAACTTTTCTTTTCAGGGGCTTGTGATTATAAAAATGACGGTTGCATAATACCAGTATAGTGGCAACTTTTCTTTGTAATGGAAGATAGCCAGTTAAGAAGGGTTTAAACTGAGGTTTTTATTATTGCCTTTGGCTGAATAATTGATTAAAAAAATTTTAATATTTTGTAATTGAGTTTGAATTTTAATAACTCACTAACATATTGAGGTCTTGTGAGTTTATGGGGTTATTTCCAAATTTAAGGAAAATCCGTAACAAAATCAAGACGAACACACATGCTAATAGAGACTGGGATCCTTACACCAGGTTTTTTTATTGGGTTCCTCACTGGAATACACTTCAACCAATGCAAGAGCCTCTAACCTCTCTTTGCCTTGCCTTCAAAAGCCTGCATTTCAAGGTATTTCTAGAAACATGTGATTACAGAGAAGAGCTTCATACCCTGATATCTACCGTGGAAGGAAATACCAATACAGAAGAACATGGGATTGAGCTGGTGATCAATGCAGATCTTTTTGAAAAATTTTTGAAAGAGTATTCTGAATTCACTAAGAAAACTGTATCAGGACCTCATGGATACACTGCAAAGTTCTGGATGATGTATGTGGAGTACATTAACATGTTTCACCAATTTGAAAGAGTTATCCAGACAAATAACATCGAGCTCTGTCTTCACACTGACACTAATTATTGACCTGTTCTTTACCACAGGCCAAATCAACTATTCCCAGTGATTAACAAAATACCAATTGGTGCTACTGAATATTGATGCAACTCATCCCGAACTTAGAGAGATACTTAATCGGGGTGTATACACAGTGCGAAGGACAAAACATGATTTCAGCAGAATTCTTGTAGATTTAGAACTGGAACACTGTCAATGCCGACGCCAAATCTCGACTGACAGGAATCACCTCTTTCACAAATGACTACTCCGCTCACCTTAGATGGAGGGTAACAAAGGCTACCCGAGCATCGTTCATTAGTCAGTAGCAAGAGAAAACAGGATTGACTAGCAAAGAAGATTTTACTTCAGAACTTAGGCCAAGACGATTTCAACGTGACAATGAGGATCTTCAGAAAATCATCAAACAAATCCTACTTACGAACAATCTATTTGAAGCACGGGAAGCTTCAGAGGTATTGTACAATATTTCCACAGGCAATCCACGAAAGCCTGCTCTGTGTACACGCCAAAGGAAAAGTCAGACACAAAGAATGCATCCAGGCTTGCATGAGTGATCTAAATAAGTTTGAAAGTCTAATAAAGAAGGAAAAGCTGAAAACCTTTGTAGATGGCTGAGCAAAGCAATCATCGGATAAAGAACACGAAAGTTGCAATGCTTAAGGGATCACGTGATCTGATGGGACGTCTCCTTGTACTGTGCACTAAGAAGAGACATGACATGCAGCATATTCTCCAGTGCCCATTGATTCCAATACCTCTGACCTTGACTAGCCCTGAAGAAGTTATGGCAAAGACCGATAGGAATGCACTCTTTAATACATTGAGAGTAAATTGAAAGGTCTTGAGCAGCAGCCTAAGCAGTTCAGTGGTTATATCATAGATGGACATTTTCTCTTACATACCTTGCCCCTAAATTTGTCCCCATGTACAGAGGACTAGCCAGAAGTATTCTCACCCAGAGTTTAACAACGTCAGCCAAACGTATACACGTAGCCTTTGATGACTATCCTCAGACTTCAATTAAGGACACTGAAAGAGACAGGTGGGGACCTGACAACAGAACCTTCATCATCACAGGTTCAGAGCAGAGACGAGTGCCAAGATATCTAAACGATGCCCTAAAGTCCAAGTCCTTCGAGAAGCAGTTACCTCAGTTTCTCACCAATGAATGGCAAAACTCTTCATAAGCTAAAATTTTTGGGGATTGTGAAGTCTTCCTAGATATCTAAGGTGAATGTTATAAGTTCCAGGTGACAGAGGGTATGTTACAGCGAAACGCAGTAGATGGATTAGCCCATATCAGCTGATCGTGAGAATTGACACAGGGGTCACAGCATCCGACACAGATATTGCAGTGAAATTATTGTACCACGCCAATAGCAATAGCTTTCAGCCAACATTGTGAATGGATATAAGAACAGTTTCAAAGAGCTATCGTCATTAAGTCAGCCTGACTGCAATATGGAAGAAATTAATACTATATCATTGTGCAGCATTGCCAGTTTTCAATGTCTTCACAGATCAGAGTATGCATCAGCGTTTGTCAGAAAAGGGAAGGTCAGGCCTCTCAAAACTCTAGGAAAGCAACCTGACTATCAGGAGACATTCAGAGTAATGGTAATGAGCTCTACAATGTATAGAGCTGAGGATAGAGCAAAATCTTGGCTGAATGATTTGAGGTATGAGAACTTTATGAAGACATCAATCAAATGGAAATGGAAAATACCTACTAGCCAATTTGAAGGGCATAGATGCAAGTAGACTACTACCTTGCGAAGACGAGGTCAGTCCTCACATTAAGCGCGCCTCCTTTGTTGCTAACAACAAAGAGTAGATCAAACTCATATAGAGCAGCATCCCTCTGAAGAAAATGGCTGGCAGTTGGTTGATGGCCATTACAAACCGGTTTGATTCGAATGGGAACAACGCCATGAATACCTTATCCCAGAAACAGATGATTTAAAAGAGTTGGACAATGATGAGGACGACTTGGAGATTGCATCTTCAGATGAAGATGAGTGTTGTGATGGGGCTAACTAAAAACTTGTTAATGAAAGGCTGGCTGATATGATAATTAACTATACGAGTAAATACTAGTTGAACTCATGATTATAAGTATATTCACATATCTTTTCCTAACAGAGAGAGAGAGAGAGAGAGAGAGAGAGAGAGAGAGAGAGAGAGAGAGAGAGAGAGAGAGAGAGAGAGATTCATCAGCAGTTTTAATGTATCATCTTATAAACTTTAGTAATAGATTTATAGCAAATGTGAAACATTTATGTGTACACAAATTAATATGAGTGTCTATCAAAAGGCAGTTTCGGTTTCAAAGAGCATAAACACTTGCAAATAGACATGTTAGTGCCCGGTCATCCCCTGTAGCAGCATATTATTAGAAAGCAATATTTTACCATATCTACTACTACCACTATCTTACAAAAGGTGTGAAACATCACATTTAAAGAAAAGAATAATTCACGTGTTAAATAAGTTTGATATTAAATTATGATATCCAGGTAAATAGCATAATTGAAGATCGAACTGTAAACAGTATTTGCACATATGGTATTTCCCTCTTCGCCAGTGCACCTTTTCTTGTACTCACACTTCACCAGTTCATCTTTTCTTGTTTTCACTCTTCACCAGTGTACCTTTTCTTGTATTCACTCTTCACCTGTGCACCTTTTCTTGTATTCGCTCTTCACCTGTGCACCTTTTCTTGAATTCACTTTTCACCAGTGTACTTTTTCTTATATTCGCACTTCACCAGTGAACCTTTTCTTACATTCAATCTTCACCAGTGCACCTTTTCTTGTATTCACTCTTCACCAGTGCACTTTATTGTATAAAAAAATACTTGAATATATAAATTTACAGTTGCTTTATTCTTCAATATCATATCAAACAAAGATTCTCACAGTTTTATTCATGGTACATAGACAGGTTATGGCGTTAGAAAATATACCTTAATCCGCCATGTGCTAATATTGCACTGTCTTTAGGCAGTTCTTAAATGAGTTTTGCACCAACTTCGACTTGTAAGAATTGTTGATCCTTTATTAGGAAGGTGTAAAGAGTATTTCTACAGAATTTCATTAATGTATGTAAAACGTGTTTTAAATGTTCAAAAAATAGATACCGCTTTATGTCGTTCTTAAATGGGTTTTGCACCAAATTTGACACTTAAGAATTACTGATCCTTTATCAGGAAGTTCTAAGGTATAGTGCTACAAACTTTTATTGATGTACTCAAAATGGGATTTAAATGTGACAATAGCGCCCCCTTTGAGCCCTTCTTAAATGCGTTTTGCACCAATTGCGCCATGTAAGAATGGCACATCTGTAGTCACAGTGCCAAAACGAAACTTTTATCGTATGTTTGATTGATGTACTTCAAAATGCAATTTAAACCGGATTCGGGGGTCAGTTCAAGCTGCAACCATTACTAAAAGCACCAGCGGCATAACTTAAGAATGACCATTCGCGGATCCCCATCATAATAGCTGATGATTTTGGATATCAAACCTTTTGTACTCGAGATGTAAGACAAATCTAATAAGAGAGATTCATCGAGCACCATATGTGTATGAGTTCATGATGAGGGGTAGATGGAGATGGTTTGGGCATGCTCTTCACACTCCCCAAAGGAGATTAGTTCACCAATCCTTTAAATGGGCTCCACAAGGCACTAAAAGAATTTGAAGACCAAGGACTACATGACTTATGAATATAAAGCGTGAAGTAGGAGATGATGACTGGTGGAGTATTGAATTGAAAGCTCAAGACAGAGATGACTGGCAAAATCTAACCGAGGCCCATATATGTATATACTAACTGTTCCATAGCCCTGTGTGTTGCAACTCGCTTATGTTCTGCGTGTTTCATCTATTGTCTGAGTTTTTTACTACATATACTGCCCATGTCTACTTCTTTCTCTTAAACGCTAGAAAATGCTATACCTTAGTTTTCTCTGATATCCGAGTGGTTCGTTCTCTGTCTCATTATCTGTTCCATAGCTCTGTGTGTTGCAACTCACTTATGTTCTGCGTGTTTAGTAAGGCTCCAAGTTCCTAATGCTAAGCTTTCTTCCAATTTCGGTCGCTTGTCCTGGGGAAACACTTATATATGTATGTATGTTGATTAAAAATCTATAAAGGTTCCTCCATAACTCTTAGTTGTTATCTCTTTGTATTTTCATTTATTTTCAGTCCTACATTTCTTCCATCTCTATTATATTCTTATATCATATATATATATATATATATATATATATATATATATATATATATATATATATATATATGGTATATATATATACATATATATATATATATATATATATATATATATATATACATATATATATGTATATATATGTATATATGTATATATATATATATATATATATATATATATATATATATATATATATATAAATATATATAAATATATATATATATATGTATATATATATATATATATATATATATATATATATATATATATATATATATATATATATATATATATATATATATACTGTAATAGGTGCTTGACTGTAATTATGTATAAATCCATGTGGATATTTGCGCATTTCTAATGTTTATTGACTTTACATATAGCTGTTTTCCTCTAACACTCAATTAATATGTGGTATGTAAGTAATATACAATATTCAATCTTTTTGTAATGTTTCCCATTTTCATTAAATATTTCATGTTTGTTTCAATTGTAATTATATATATATATATATATATATATATATATATATATATATATATATATATATATATATATATATATGTATATATACATATACATATAAATATATATATATAT
This sequence comes from Palaemon carinicauda, assembly GCF_036898095.1. Classification (NCBI taxonomy): domain Eukaryota; kingdom Metazoa; phylum Arthropoda; class Malacostraca; order Decapoda; family Palaemonidae; genus Palaemon; species Palaemon carinicauda. The sequence goes on from NC_090730.1 coordinate 49,794,308, forward strand.
ATATATATATATATATATATATATATATATATATATATATATATATATATATATATATATATATATATATATATATTTACAACCTTTGGGTGAGGCCATGGTGCAAGATCTTTGAAGCACTCTGAAAGAGAGGTCAGTGTTTTAAATGCTCATTGAAAAAGGGTCAATGGAAACGAAGACACGAGAAAAACTTAACAATATTCAATATACACGTAAAACAACAAATAGAAATTAACAGAACATAAACAAGTATCTGTCAGCCTTGTGACAACAGGACCAAAAATCACGTCCTAGGAATAAACATCCGAAAGGATGACCTAACCTCTAATATATAAATCCCTATGATAGATGAATGAATGTATAACACATAAGCAATAAATCAGGGGCCCAAATTAAGAACAATTACCTATTACTAAATAATGTTAGGAAGTAAGGAAGAGAGCACAGTAAGGAAATACTTAAGCCCCTACCTATAGTATAAACCTAAACCTTATAATTAATAACAGTAATTACAAATCCAAAAAAAAAAAACATTCGCCATACGAAATGAAAGTAATGAAGTATAAATATATATAAATGATACAAAAAAAAAAAAAAACTCTCAAATTATAGAAGGAACAAAGTATTATTTACAACACGGCGGGTGTCTTCCGGTGCTAGGCTAATATTTAAAGCCTCAGGGAACTCTGGCATAGTTTCTCAGCAAAATAACCAGGCACCACGTCACACATCAAAGCACTGCCTGCAGAGGGAGTACTGGAGAACAGGTTAACACGAGGCATAAGCACACCAACGTCCTCTCAAAAATAAAATGGCTAAAAAATTATTACCTGGACTCAGTCTCCCTACATGCCTCCTCACGAGCTATCAAGCTCCCCAAACAGGTGCACAGATGAAAAGACGTGCTGAAAGGAGGCAGAGTTGCACCTCCAGAGTCTGCTCGACCGGGAACAATTCCTGAACTACGGCCTGAGCCCGCAGGATGTCCACACCCAACACCAGCCAAGTCAAAGCTGAAAAGCTCAGAAACACTGTGGATGGCAGTTCCTGAGCAATCTACCCCAAAGGTAAATCCTAAGATTCAAGATGAGGTAATCCAAAGTATCCAAATAACAGCTGTAGTAAAAAGGTGTGGGAGGCATCCATGTCTTGCTCGAACTGTCTTTTATCCCTCTCTCCTGGAGAGGAAAAAAACATTCTCCACCTTCACGACAGCATAAACACACTGACGAAGAAACTGCTAGTCGAACTCCATAATCCTTAGCAGCTTTCTAAAGAATACAACAGGTGAGGTTAGTAATACATATTAAAATTCATACTACAATACCGGAGAGGAGGCCAACAAAAGTCTCTGGCAACACCGCCTTGTCAAAACCTAAAATTTATGATTATTACGGTAATACCTAATACCTTCTTCCCCGAAGAAAAAAAAAATTGCACCATAATACAACAGACAACAACAACTAGAAATTTATTTTTTTCCATATAGGAAACCTGAGAAAAAAAAAACACACTAAAGACTATCTTAGTTAAATACGAAAAATTCATAAACAACAATGATAAACCCCTGAAACAGAATGCCAGTTAGTCATAACACACAAACCAGTTTTGCAAAATTAGCTAAAGAATTCATAACAGAATTGACAATCACCTAAAATAAAATTACCGTTAGCCTGAAACCTAACATACCAACTCAATTTGAGAAAACGAACTGGGCAGAGCATGAGGAGGGGTAGTCAAAACGTGTTTAATTAGACCTGGAGAGAGCATCAGGAATCGTATTTTCCGATCCTTTCACGTGTTTAATTACTAGATTAAACTCCTGTAGGAAAACCGCCTATCGCAAAATCCTTTGGTTAGCTCCTTTCATCTGTTCGATGAACACCAACGGGTTGTGATCTGTCCAGATTTCCACTGGAAAAGAAAAATTAGTTACATAGGGTTTAAAATACTTCAAACATCGGACCAAAGAGAGAACTTCTTTTTCAATCATCAAATACCACCTCTTAGCTGCCAACAACTTTTTGCTGAAGTAAGACACTGGATGAACTTCACAATGTTCTTTCCGTTGGAGAAGAACACCTCCTATACCCACGTGACTAGCATAAAAAACAATGATAAATGGCTTGTGATAATTGGGGGCAGTTAAAATAGGATTAGTCACCAGAACCGACTTTTGTTGATTAAAAGCCCTCTCACACTGATCAGACCAAAAGAATTTTTTTCCCTTTTCTAACATTCTAGTAAGAGGCTGAGCCAGATCAGAGTAATTACGGACAAACCGGCGTTAATACCCTTTCATGTCCAACACTCTTCTTACCTCTCTAACATTAACAGGTCTTTTCAAACTTACAATAGCCTCGAGATTAGCTTGCTTTGGAGCCACCTGACCCAAACCCACCTCGTGACCTAAATAACAAACCTTGGCCTGCCCTATTTCACAAAAACCTTACAAAGCCTTACCATATGTGTATGCCAGTCATCACTATAAATCACCAAATCATAAATATGAATTTCAGTTCCTTCCAGACCGCAAATAACCCTATTCATTAGCCTCTGAAAAGAGCAAGCAGCATTCTTCATGCCAAAGGGCATAACCTTACATTCTTAAAGTCCGAAAGGAATGAAAAGGCAGATATCTCATGCGCACAATCGGACCAAGGAACCTTCCAGTACCCTTTCAACAAATCTAATTTAGTTACAAACTTGGCAGACCCTATCCGATCCAGACAGTAATCAATACGGGGTAATGGAAACAAATCGTCTTTGGTGAAGGCATTCACCTTCCGATAATCCATACACATACGGGACTTACCATCCCCCCTTTTTACCAGTACTACATGAGAACTCCAGGGACTCATTGATGGCTGAATAAGGTCATGCCTCAACATATAATTAATCTCCTTACTGACCAAATCCAATTTTACCGGATTCAGACGGTAAGGACACTGTTTAACAAGGGAAGCACTCCCCACATCAACATCATAGCTCAGAACCTGGGTTCTACCTGGGACATCCTGAAACAGTTCTGGAAAAGAATGCATTAACTTCAGCACTTTTTTTCTTTGGTTGATATTTAAATTATGTAAATTACCTGTCAATAGTTCTAAATCACCAAATCATAAATATAAATTTCAGTTCCTTCCAGACCGCGAAAACCCTATTCATTAGCCTCTGAAAAGAGCAAGCAGCATTCTTCATGTCAAAGGGCATAACCTTACATTCTTAAAGTCCGAAAGGAATGAAAAGGCAGATATCTCATGCGCACAATCGGACCAAGGAACCTTCCAGTACCCTTTCAACAAATCTAATTTAGTTACAAACTTGGCAGACCCTATCCGATCCAGACAGTAATCAATACGGGGTAATGGAAACAAATCGTCTTTGGTGAAGGCATTCGCCTTCCGATAATCCATACACATACGGGACTTACCATCCCCCTTTTTTACCAGTACTACAGGAGAACTCCAGGGACTCATTGATGGCTGAATAAGGTCATGCCTCAACATATAATTAATCTCCTTACTGACCAAATCCAATTTTGCCGGATTCAGACGGTAAGGACACTGTTTAACAAGGGAAGTACTCCCCTCATCAACATCATAGCTCAGAACCTAGGTTCTACCTGGGACATCCTGAAACAGTTCTAGAAAAGAATGCATTAACTTCAGCACTTCTTTTCTTTGGTTGATATTTAGATTATGTAAATTACCTGTCAATAGTTCTAAATTTTGCATATTTTCCCCTAATGCATCCGATGTGACCTGACACACTAAATCATCGGACTACTCCAGAGGTATATCAATTACCACTAACACCGGTCCACATAAGATAGCTAAGGGATCGCCCCTTTTACTCACATAAGGTTTTAAACGATTAATATGAAAACTTTACATTTACAACTCAAACCAGGAGACTCCACCTCATAGTTAACATCAGACAACTTCCTCAGAACCATCCAGAGACCCTTATACCTCGGCTCGAGAAAACAGTCTGGTTCCATACTCAGTACTAACACTAATTCCCCATGTTCAAATGAACGAACCTTAACCTTTTTATCAAAATTTTCTTTCTTTCGGGATTGAGATTGTTTCAAATTCTCCCTAGCAAACTTCCATGCACTCAACATCCTAGACCTTAAGTCTTCCCCTAATCCCCCAACTTTTATTTCCCCCTTTTGGCTGGATTTTAACACTTCAAACATAATTTCCAATGGTCCTCGAACTTTGTGCCCAAATACCAACTCAAAAAGAGCTACTCCTGTGGAAGAATAAGGATGACTTCTAATGGCGAAGAAGGCAAAAGGAAGGGCTTTGTCCCACTCGCTACCAGAGTCATAACAATGTTTTTTTTAAAACTGATTTTAGGGTTTGATAAAAACTTTCCACTAAACCCTTACTCTCCGGTTGATAAGGTACGCTGGTATTGTACTGAATGGCCAGTTCAGCACACCTACCACTAAATACCTTACTTGTGAAATTCGTCCCACAGTCGTCTTAATTACACGAGGGAGACCATACCTAGAAAAGAAGTCAATTAATTTTTCAAAAACAATTGTAGAAGTAATATGCCTTATAGGTATAGCTTCAGGAAAATGAGAGGTTCTATCCATAAAAGTTAACATATATACAAAACCCGTTTTAGTCTTGGGTAAAGGACCTACCACATCAATAACCAACTCTGAAAAAGATTCACCTATGGCCTGTAAAGGACGCAACAGGGCTTTAGGAATACACTGGTTCAGCTTCCCCATGAATTGACAAGTTTCGCACTCTCGGATAAACTGATTAACACTCCTTTTCCTTCCGGGCCACCAGAAATATCTAGCCAAACTGTGGAAAGTTTTCAACATTCCCAAATGGCCTGAAAAAAAAAATTGTGTGAGCTAATTCTAACATAGGTTTTCTGAACTGAACTGGCACAACTATCTTTTCAATACGAACAACTTTATTTGCCTCACCAGTGGCGGGACGACTAAACCTGTATAATAGATCTTCTACAATCCCAAGCCTAGGCTTAGTTAGATCATCGATATCACCCAACTCAAAATTAAATTCGTCTTTCTGAGCTTTAATGAAAGCAGCTCGGTCAAAGTTGAAAGGATTAACTACATCACTTCCACTACTTTCTTCTGACCCGGGCCTTTCTACACTAACTATATACTACTAAATAATAAGTCATCATCATTATCTTCATCAAGTAAATTAGCAGCTCTTGCTGCGGACCGAGTAGTTACAGCTACAGGACAGGCATTAACTAACAATATGGGGAACAGCTCCTGACCTTCCCCATCCAGCATGTCATTCCCCAGAATACCATCTATTCCGGGGATAGGCAAACTATTCACCACAGCCAATTCCATTATTCGACTGTATTCTGGAAAGGACAAGTGGACATTAACCAATGGAGCCAACACAACTGGGTCTGGGAAACCTCCCAACACTACAAAATTCCATTATGATTAATATCACTACTTAAAGTAGTTTTACAACCAACGACAAGGCAGAACCGGTGTCCCTAAGAAACTTAACCTGGACAACATGGTTATCATAAATCAACTTACCAGGCCAAACATATTTGTCAAACTCAAGTCATGCTTGAGCATTAGGAACATTCTGAACATTGCTACTTACACTACTACTGTCTACTCCAGATCTGTCTACAGTACTACTATCTACGTTAGACCTATCGCGAATTATAGCTATAGGACTTCGACCATTACGTTCCAGGTAACGTTGATAAGCATGGCATTGGCTTTGGAAATGCCCTGGTTTGTTACACCAATAGCAAGTTCCTCGACGATCTGAACCTCTGTTTTCCTGATTATTAGGTCCGGTATTACCTACATTAGGGTAACTTCTATTAACAAAAACTCTAGGAGAAGGAGACACCCCTTGAACTTTACTCATATCCCTACCACCTGAAAAGGAATTAGGATCAACATTATATCAAGGGATATGGGGACTTAAAGAAGAGGTATCTCCTCTCCCACCACCCGTGGGTGTGCGAACCAAAGGGTTATTTGACATTTCATAACTAAATCTACCACTACCAGACTGATGGGTCAACTCATACTCATCAGATAAATGAGCGGCATTACTTAACCTACTAGCCTTTATGTCCTCCAGGTGTATCCTCAACTCCCTGGTACAGGCTTTCTTAAACTCTTCAAGGAGCAGCAGATCGCGCAACGCAGCGAAAGTAACCACCTGCCGACTCTTCAACCAGTCGTCAAACTGTTCCTCATTTATGTGAGCAAACTCGATAAAGGACTGTGCCGGGTGTTTATTAGAATTACAAAACCTGAGGCGATATGCCTCTGGGACCAGATCATATGCTTTCAACACCAACCTCTTAGCTTTATGATAGGCCCGTGCTACTCCCTCCTCTAAGGTATTATATACCTGAATTGCCTTGCCAACTAATCTACACTGTATAAGAACGGTCCACATCTCTCTGGGCCAAGAGAATCGGGTAGCCACACACTCAAATGCCTTAAAGAACTCGGGCATGTTTTTGTCATCAAACATTTGCACTAATTTAAGTGCTGCCCCTAAATCAAATTTTTCCACCAGCACTACCCTTGGTGAGCTAGCGCAATTTGCACTCTGCAGGATAGCCATTTCCAACTTTATATTTGCCATCTCCCTCCCATGACGCCTAACCCGTTCGCTTTCCTCAAATTCCAATTTTTTCAACTCTCTACACTTACTTATCAATTTAAACTCTTGGTCTGCCTCAGACTCACCCAAAGCATTAGAAGGGGGGACGGGTTCTACGGGTACATTGAAAAAGGGCAAAAACCGATTATTAGACACATTCCCAATACTTTTAAAGGGACGTTCGGGAAAGTTTGCAGGACCTTTATACAGTGTACCGATATAAGGAGGATCCTCAAACAAGGTTAGAACAGCTGACACACTCACCTTGTCACTCTCCACCTCCTCATTCCCTTCACTAATAACTCCTAAATCATCCTCCTTATCACTAATCAAATGCTCTGCGTCAGCCATATGCTGACTAACCTTATTAAGGACTAACAAAAAAACTTCCTTCCCCGAGTCCGAAGCCTTCACCACAATACTCAATGACTATGCACACTCTAATAAAAGTTTCTTATTCAACACCGGCAGATGATTCAAACGATCAACCGATCCCAAAAACTCTGCCGGATCGAAAACAAAATTCTCACTGATGCAAAAGAATGGAATAATTCAAAGGAAAAGGCAACAATACGCAAAAACATACCAATCACTGAAATAATCACTCGAGTGCCGCTCCACTGACCCAATCACTGAACAGCCTGACCTCTCTATTCTGTCAGGGTCGCCACTTTGTTACGACCTCGGGTGAGGTCGTGGTGCAAGATCTTTAAAGCACTCGGAAAGAGAGGTCAGTGTTTTAACCCTGGATAGGTACGCTCCTCGGACACCCCTTTAAGGGTATACTCAGACGCGCGCGACCCCCGACGGCAAAAAAAATTCTTGAAAAATCAGTTTTAGCAGTAACCTCCTTTTTTCTTTTGCCAAAAAAAACTTCAATGAATGCTTAAAACAACTGTAAAGATAAATACTACTCATCTGCAGAAAAACTATTTATTATAAATATTTTAAAAAATTAAGTATAAAAAAAAGACCTTACATAAAAATTCATAAAAAAAATGTTTATACATATATACACAAATCCTTTTAGGAATTGATTCTTGAATGTTTAGGACACATCTTGATGTATTTTGGATGAAGTCAGACCCATGGAGGTGAAGATCTGAAATGAGAAAAAAAAGGTAACTTTTTTTGGCCAAAAAAATTTGTCCAAATTTCATGAATTTTTTGGGGTACCCAAATGAAATAGGAAGTGGCTAATTTTTTTAGGGAATTAACATATGTTATCCTAAAATAGAAATATGTAAAAAAATCTTCATTATTTTGTAAATTACATTTATATCAGGGGCCATATCTAAAGGTAATTTTTTGAGTACTTAGAAATTTCGTAAAAAAATACATATATTTAATATATAATATGATATTTATGCAGGTAAAAATATACCAAAATATCACAAATTCTATAGGGAACAAGAATATATATAGATAGGGCAACTTACGCTTCGGATATGTCCACAAAATGGCCGCCAACCACACTGACTCAGACTCCCTAATCTGCCACTTGAAATGTAGGAAGGGTATGTCAATTTCAAGGTGTTATTTATTAATCTAATTATTCTTGGATATGCATAAAAATTATATGGTGGGTTGCTGGATAATTGTCGATTATTTTACGACTATAAAATTAAAATTCTGACCCAAAAAAAAATTTTTGAAGGGAAATAAAATCGAAAAAAAAAATGTAAAACAATATAATATTTAAGCTAAAAAAAATTTGATGATATTCAATCAAAAAAGGAGTAAACAAAATTTTCCGACAAATAAACATCTAGAGGAATCATTACTCTGTGATAGTTCCTTAGTACGTAGTAATTTTGAAAAAAATGGGAAAAAACGAAAAAGTGGCAATCACAGGAAAATCGATCACATACCTATAGCCTATATACGCCATATCTGGCTAAAAATAAAGATAGGCATGGGTAGCCAGATCATCTAGAAACACTTTCCAACACTAAAAAAATACAAGTTTTGCGACACTACTTGCCAATTCCTTACGGTAACATGACTAAGCAAAAAAAATGCAAAACAAATAAAAAGGGGCACTCGCGGAAAAATGGCCAACATTTTAATATACGGCATTTCAGAAAAAAAAAAAAAAGATTTCAGCCACGTACTAGGCAAACCATCAAGGCACATTTTCCGACAAATAAACATCTAAATGAATCATTACTCTGTGATAGTTCCTTAGTACGTAGTAATTTTGAAAGAAATGGGAAAAAACGAAAAAATGGCAATCACCGGAAAATCGAACACATACCTATATATACGCCATATCTGGCTAATAAAAAGATAGGCATGGGTAGCCAGAACATCTAGAAACACTTTCCAACACTATAAAAATATAAGTTTTGCGACACTACTTGCCAATTCCTTACGGTAACATGACTAAGCAAAAAAATGCAAAACAAATAAAAAGGGGCACTCGCGGAAAAATGGCTAACATTCTAATATACGGCATTTCAGAAAAGATAAAAAATTCAGCCACGTGCTAGGCAAACCATCAAGGCACATTTTCCGACAAATAAACATATAAATGAATCATTACTCTGTGATAGTTCCTTAGTACGTAGAAATTTTGAAAGAAATGGAAAAAAAACGAAAAAATGGCAATCACAGGAAAATCGAACACATACCTTTATATACGCCATATCTGGCTAAAAAAAAATAGGCATGGGTAGCCAGATCATCTAGAAACACTTTCCAACACTATAAAAATATAAGTTTTGCGACACTACTTGCCAATTCCTTACGGTAACATGACTAAGCAAAAAAATGCAAAACAAATAAAAAGGGGCACTCGCGGAAAAATGCCCAACATTCTAATATACGGCATCTCAGATAAAAAAAAGGACATGCACGTGTTAGCCCAACCATCAAGGCATACTTTCTAACACATAAACATGAAAAAAAAATCAATAATATACGGCAATTCCTTACTACGAAGTAAATTTTTACAAATATTGAAAAAAAAAAACAGAAATTGGCAACCGCAGTTAAATACCCAATATACCAATAACTACGTCGTATCTGACAAAAACAAAGTCACGCATGGGTAGCCAGATCATCTAGACACACTTTCCAACACTAAAAAAGCAAAAGTTTCACAACACTATTTGGCAATATCTTACGGAAAAAATGACTTGGCAAAAAAATGAAAAAAAAAATGAAAAAGGGGCACTCGTGGTAAAATGCCCAACATTCTAATATACGGCATCTCAGATAAAAAAAAAGAAATGCACGTGTTAGCCCAACCATCAAGGCACACTTTCTAACACATAAACATGAAAAAAAAATCAATAATATACGGCAATTCCTTACTACGAAGTAAATTTTTACAAATATTGAAAAAAAAACAGAAATTGGCAACCGCAGTTAAATACCCAATATACCAATAACTACGTCGTATCTGACAAAAACAAAGTCACACATGGGTAGCCAGATCATCTAGACACACTTTCCAACACTAAAAAAGCAAAAGTTTTACGACACTATTTGGCAATATCTTACGGAAAAATGACTTGGCAAAAAAATTTTAAAAAATGAAAAAGGGGCACTCGCGGTAAAATGGTCCTCGTGGTGATGAACGACATTTTAACTAAAAAAAAAATCATGCACATGGTAGCCAAACAATCCACCAAGATTTTCCACAACTGATAACCTATACAAGTTGCACCATTCTACGACAATTTCATAATACGTAATAACTTTGATAATTATGCAAATTACCTTAGAAGGGTAAACTCGGTCGCGCTCGACCCCGACGCGTCTCAGAAATCGGGGAAGGAGTACAGCTAAAGCAATGCACATCTGGACACTACTAGAGCGTGTAGGAGACACCTACTGCAGGTCGATCACCCACAAATTCAGTCACGGGGGTGAGTCACGTGAGAAAAACCTCTTTTTTTTTTGACGCTCGGGGTCGCGGACGACCCACCGTACCGTTCCAGGGTTAAATGCTCATTGCAAAAGGGTCAATGGAAACGAAACACGACAAAAACTTAACAACGTTTAATATACACGTAAAACAACAAATGAAAATTAACAGAACATAAACAAATATCTGTCAGCCTTGTGACAACAGGACCAAAAATCACATCCTCAGAATGAACATCTGAAAGGATGACCTAACCTTTAAAATATAAATCCCTAAGATAGATGAATAAATGTATAACACACAAACAATAAACTAGGGGCCCAAATTGAGAACACTTACCTATTACTACATAAGGTTAGGATGGAAGGAGGAGAGCACA
>NC_090730.1:49815222-49820222 GCF_036898095.1 Palaemon carinicauda
TATAGCTGTAAGTAACGCTATGCTTTAATGACTAATGCGAACTTCTTTTAACTACTAAGGTTAGATTTTATTTTATTTTTTCCTGGAGCTAAAACGGTATTTTAGATCACATATCATTGATATGGCTACTACATTTTTTTTTTCTTGCAAATTTTATGCAATGCTGAAAAGTAAAAGCCTTGAAATAATTAGCTAAACAATAATTCATTCCTTCTAGTTTCATATTGGTTATGTGTAGCATTTGTAGTAAACTGGATTTAATGAAAGAAAAAAAATAGATAATCTTCTTATTTGTTGATTCTGTCAAATGCCATTTTATCTGATAATTTTTGACTAATTAAAACGAATGTGAATGGATCTCCTGATATCCCGATGAAGCTTTCCTCCAAAATAACAGTTATTCAGAATTAATATCCTTGAAACCATTGTTAATTCAACTTTTTTGAAGTTTTCTTAATGAATTTCTTTTTAAAGGTCATGCATTAATCTAAAAATATATGCATACCCGTTATATCCAGGAAAATGAATGCATTAAAAAAAAAATCGAGAAAAATGTCTGAGTGAATTGATATTCCTGGTCCATAAAGGACAACCGCGAAAATATAATAATCTAAAAGCCTTGGCAGCAGAAATCTGAATTATTAGAATATGCATCTGTAAAATGAGATTACTATTCAATGTCATTAACATATCTCATCTCTTCTTTGATGTTAACTATATCAGTCCACAAAGGAAATTACACGGTCTTACTTCTCTAATACTAAAATTACCATGAAAAATAAAAACTCCTAAACGGAACCCAAATAGTTCATAGGGAAGGCTACCATGGCATAGTTATTATTATAGCTAAATCTGAGTATCGTCCTCCAAGACTTCATGAAAATTATAAACTATTCTACGGTATATTCAGGGGCTCTTTTAGTTTTTTAATGTATCTCGTTGTTATGTTAAATTAAGTTATTTCATTGTTTATAAATAACTTCGGTCTTCGGGAGGAGTAAATGTTAACTGCCCTTTTCATAAGAGTTCGGTGATAACCTTCGCCCCTCCTCCTTTGTTAATTAGTGAATGGCCATTAACTCTTTTGTTTACTTTTTTTTCGAGTGTTTGGTCTTTAGTGAGAGCCGTGGCCCGTGGACGAGACTACTGCTGCCTGGAATGAGGAGTTCGGACCCTACCTTGATCTCAGACGTGGATCCTGATTTAGCAACCGCTGGTGGACGCCTTTTTTTTTTTTTTTTTTTTTTTTTTTTTTTTTTTTTTTCTTCATAAGGAATTGTGCCTTTGGAGGATTATTTCGCTGGTGTCTTTGAGCCACCTGCCGTAAATTGTACACTTCTTTGGATCACGGCCCACGTATGCAGGGGTATTGTCACCTGCGATAGCCACCTCGCTTGTTACGTCCTGCAAGTGTATGTGTCACTTGCGACCTTCGCTTTGCGTTATTTTCCCCGCCTGAGGATCCTGCGGGAAGACGGTGCTGTAGTTCCGTCCCGGCACTGTTGGAGGTACTATTGCCGTGATCAAAGAGCATCACATCTGTTACGCTGCTCGTCTGTGGACCAAGGGTCCGTTAGGAGGAACGTAGGGAGTCATTACCCAGTTAAAGTTACGATCTTTTCATTATCGTTATGGATATGCCCAGCCCGTTTTCCTGGTGTTAGTGATACTCCCTCTGATACTGATGAACGTTCGTCCCCTCTCTGTCGTCTAATCCATGTATGGATAAGTACTGTTATGAGTTATTTCACGGGTAGTTAATACATTGTTGAGATATTTACATGTATCTATACATTATGACCCTCGGTATAACTCTTTTATGTGAATGTAGCTAAGTATTTATGCATTTAGTATAATGTGCATTTTTATGCTGTCTCGAGTTATGTATTATTATTTGGTATTTGGTTCAGCCTTTAACGTTTGTGTGTAGGTAGGTAATTTTAAGGTTTTCTGCCTTTTCATTTCTCCTGTCTTCCTTCTGCCTATCCGTTTAGTAATAGGGTCGTGGTTTGTTGATATTTGTGGGCCAAGCTTAATATATGAGCCATACTTTTGATCTGTTTAGTTTTTCTATGCTAGGGTTTAGATTATTAGCTATAGGTCTACCTTGTGTATTTAGAGGACTCAATATATTAGTCCTCCAGGTCATTTTGTAACCCATCGGTGTTTGTCTTAGGAGCTTTATGTTACTCCTGATACCAGGTTGAATTTATTTAAGTGGACTGTAATAAATGTTGTTAGATTTTTCCAGTGTTTTTCTTGTCTTCCCTCAGTTCACCGAGTTACATAAATAATGTACTGCCTACGACTCCTTTAAAAATTAAAGTTTAAAGAACCAGAACTACGGCCTACACAGGTCGTAACACTCTTCTCCTGATCTAGGTATATCATCTTTTAGTCTACTCCTCCCTCGCTGTATTTCTTTATTACATCTGTGATTTTTTTTTCTTCTAAAAAGCTTTAGTAAATAGGTCAGCCTAGTATAGCAATTGTGGAGGTTGCTTTAAAGAACCTCATATAAAGTTTTACACATTGACTAGTTTGAAGTATTTTTAAAGAATGTCCTTTTGAATTAGGGCCCTTTTCCAGTATCTATGTTGTTTCCATTCTTTAATAAATATGGTGCATTTGTTAACTAATTATCCTTTCATGAACAAAAGCGTTTGGAATCACTTGACAAGGCTCCAACAAAAAGTTTCATTTTAACTATTTAATGAAATGCTATACTTATTACCCTGATGTAAGAGATGCTGTGATTTGCTTAAACAAGGGACAAATACGGGAAATGGAAAAAGAAGTGTGGTCAGGGGGAACGGGAAAAATTATGAAGAGAAATGTATACAGCAGATGACAATGCGACACTGGTAGTATGTTGGCCAGGGCACCACCACCCGTTGAGATACTACCGCTTGAGTTATAGGGTCCTTTGACTGGCCAGACAGAGCGACATTGGATCCTTCTCTCTGGTTACGGTTCCCTTAAAATTTGCCTACACTTGATACGAATAGTCTAACCTGTTCTTTACAGATTCTTCTCTGTTCTCATACACCTGAAAACACTGAGATTACCAAAAAATTCTTCACCCAAGCGGGTAACTACTTAACTGTAATTGTTCAATGGCTACTTTCCTCTTGGGTAGGAGAGACTCTTTAGCTATGGCAAGCAGCTCTTCTGGAAAGACAGTCCATAACCAAACTATTGTTCTCTAGTGATGAAAAATGCCATAACCTCTGTACCATGGTCTTACGATGTCTTGGGTTAGATATCAATGTAATCTATCTTATTTCTCTTCCTTTTGTTTTGTTAAAGTTTTTTATTGTTTACATAGGAAATGTATATTTTAATGTTGTTACTGTTCGTAAAGTATTTAATTTTTCGATTTTTCCTTTCCTCGCTGGGTTATTTTACCTGTTGGGTCCTTAGGGCTTATACCATCCTCCTTTTCCAGGTAGGGTTTGTGACTGACATGAAATGATAATAATAATAATGATAGTAATAATAATAATGATAATAATTATAATAATAATAATAATAATAATAATAATAATAATAATAATAATAATAATGATAGTAGTATAAACATGACAGCTTGCGGAATATCTGTCATGAAATAATCGTGTATACATTACAGGGAAAATATATATATATATATATATATATATATATATATATATATATATATATATATATATATATATATATATATATATATATATATATATTTATATACATATATATATATATGTATATATATATATATATATATATATATATATATATATATATATATATATATATATATACCTATATATATGTATATATATATATATATATACCTATATATATGTATATATATATATATATATATATATATATATATATATATATATACACATATATATATATATATATATATATATATATATATATATATATATATATATATATATATATTTAGTCGTTAAATCAAAATGCTCGGAGGCTTAGACAATCGTTTATTTCACTCTCTGCTCCCTACGTTTATCTACACGTGACCTAAAAATAAGTTTTAGATAATGGAAGTCACCATTAGAGTATTATGTTCATCTCGATCGAATTTCCATTTATCGATCTTTCTCCTCTGAAGAAATATCAGAGTTACTTAAGTAATTATTGTGGAATATAGACTGATAACGATTATTGATAGGTGCTGATTACTGGCATTGGGTATCGGATTCATGGGAAGAATTTTTCCTTTCATTAATTATTTCCCTTTATATTGCATTCTTATTTACATTATTGTATTAATATATCCTTATAATAGAGAAAAAGATTCAGTCTATTTCAATAAAATAAAAAAGAAATTATTCTTCAGTACTGAGTGCTAAAGTAAAGATAATACTCATACATAACACTTCTTAGAAAGAATGAATGACGAACTAAATTAAATACAACCACTACTAATTAGTAACAGGTATCCAGACCTCATGATAGAAGAGGGGATAAGAAATACATGACAACTGTTGAGAAGAAGCTAATAATTTATCTTTTCCTGAACTTAGGATCGGCTTATGAGGACGAAATCCATTTCTTGCGAAGAATCATCAAACAAACTGTTACCCCAAAACATTCTATCAAAGAGCAGAGCCTAGTCTCTTGCAGACACAACCTAGTAGCGTCTCTTTGTGACTAGAAACAGTACCACTCAGGGAAGACTAAATGAGGTGAATTAGAGCATAGACTACAAATTTTATTACCGATAGGATATGTGTATATCTCAAGGAAATCGTTACACCGGGTACAATGCCACGACACTTTGAAGATGCACTCTGGCCCACATAAATCAGGGGGTCATTCTCCAACATTGCTTCCACATCCAAGGCCGGAAAAGCTCCATGAAAGAACTGTTAGACGGGAGCCAAATCGTTCAGAGGGAAACCAATTATAGCCGACTTAACAAAATAGCTGAAGCTGAGAGCAACGCTCGCCAAAAGCCTACGTTGATCGTTAAACGTGAATAA
>NC_090730.1:49835222-49862722 GCF_036898095.1 Palaemon carinicauda
ATATATATATATATATATATATATATATATATATATATATATATATATATATATATATATATATATATATATATATATATATATATATATATATACGACAGAGGGAACATGTATGTGTAATTTGTTGGAAGAAGCAATCATAAAATCATGATCATATTTTTTTTCATTTATTTTTATATAGAATGTAACAATAATTTACATTGGAAAGTCGAAATTGAGAAACGTAAAACGGAATATATTTTATTTGCAGTAAAAAAAGTCAACTCAGTTTAAATATAGATCAGTGTTAAACAAGTTGAAGTGAAGCGACCAATGAATAGCGATAAATATAATTTGTTTAGATCTAACGGAAGAGAGAGAAAAAGTAATTATAAGAAAGATATAAATACCCCTGTAATAAGTAAAGAATCCCAGAGGTTTAGTTTATCAATACAAAATAGGTATACCCAGCTACATGAAGAAATGCAATCAAGTAAAGTAGGCATAAACTTTAAGTTGACAATTTTTCATTGGAATCGGTATAGAAGATCGGTAGAAAAGACTAAAAGAATTATAAAGAAAAGATTGAAAATGTTGGTAAAATACAGGAGGGATGAAATAGAATTAGGAGAACTGTTCAATCTATGAAACAAACAAAAACTAAAGTCGTTCTTATACACAGTAAGACCAAAATTGATCAACCACTAGGAAAGAAAAGAGCATCATATTTATGAAAAGAAGACCTGAAATAAGGAGCCAAAAGAAGTTTGCACTATCGGCTGGAATTAGAAATATTTTCAACAAAGAAGATGGAGGGATAAATTGCAATATTGATAAAAGAAATAGCTTTGCCAGAATAAACCAAGAACACTATGCGTAGTGGTATGAAAAGTGGAGAATTCATTAAAGGGAATGGAAAGATGCAAATATGATTTACCAATCGATTTAATATTCAATGGTGTAGATTTTATAGTAGTAAAACTAGCTGAACTTTACACAAAATCTCTGCAAGAATGATCTATACTCACAGCTTGGGAAAACTTTATCGTTATACAAATTCACACACACACAAAAAGAAAAAAGAAACAAAAGACATGAAAAATTATTTCTCAATAAGTTCATTCTCTGCAATGTGAATAATATTTAAAAGGATCATAATAGGCCGAATAGAAAAATAACTAAGTTCGGAACTTTATGAGAAACTTCCGGCATTTTCCAAAAGAATGAGACCAACCTGACCTCTCTATGACGACAATTAAGGCTGTTAGAGCAATTTAAAAAGTATATATTGCAAAATGTGCTTGAAAAAAAAAACGCCTTGGGGTTAAGGGTTGGAAAGTTCCAAATAGCATGGGGGTAAAATGGTTAATAAGCAAGAGAGCTGGGATGATTTAGAAGAGGATATTCCACAACTGAACATATTCATGTAATAATTAACCAGCCAATGGCAGAGTCAGCAGAGTATGACAAACCATAAACTATGGCTTTTATAGACTATAGGAAAGCATTTGATTATCAAAGCTCCAGCAGTAAGGAGTTCTTCAATGACAAATTCAGTTGAATATTATGTTATAACACTTGGAGATATCTATACAGTAAGTAGAGCAATCACGAAAAAGCTTAATTAAATAGAAGACATTGCAATTGATGAAAAAGTTACACAGACACACCCCACATCTCCTAAATTAGATATATATATATATATATATATATATATATATATATATATATATATATATATATGTATATATATATATATATATATATATATATATATATATATATATATATATATATATATATATATACGTACATACATACATATATATACATACATATATATAAATTTCTACCTCATACTTGGGATTGAACGCTAGCCCCTTCTAATGAAAGGCCAGGTCGAAACCAACCATGTCACGAGAGCCCATCAAAGAAATTGGAACCTGACGCTACCAGCTGTCCGAGGATTTACCTGGCGAGACATCAGTCTCTTACCAGCGAGTTTTACCCAATTTCCCGGGCCACCACGTGACACAATTGGTAGTAATTCCTTCAAATTACCCCTAATGAGTCAATATGGAAAAATATCAACACAACCTCGTGTTCAAATAGAAATAAATTTCTACCTCATACTTGGGATCAAACGCTAGCCCCTTCTAATGAAAGGCCAGGTCGAAACCAACCATGTCACGAGAGCCCATAAAAGAAATTGGAACCTGACGCTACCAGCTGTCCGAGGATTTACCTGGTGAGACATCAGTCTCTTACCAGCGAGTTTTACCCAATTTCCCGGGCCACCACGTGACACAATTGGTAGTAATTCATTCAAATTACCCCTAATGAGTCAATATGGATAAATATCAACACAACCTCGTCTTCAAATAGAAATAAATTTCTACCTCATACTTGGGATCGAACGCTAGCCCCTTCTAATGAAAGGCCAGGTCGAAACCAACCATGTCACGAGAGCCCATAAAAGAAATTGGAACCTGACGCTACCAGCTGTCCGAGGATTTACCTGGCGAGACATCAGTCTCTTTCCAGCGAGTTTTACCCAATTTCCCGGGCCACCACGTGACACAATTGGTAGTAATTCATTCAAATTACCCCTAATGAGTCAATATGGATAAATATCAACACAACATCGTGTTCAAATAGAAATAAATTTCTACCTCATACTTGGGATCGAACGCTAGCCCCTTCTAATGAAAGGCCAGGTCGAAACCAACCATGTCACAAGAGCCCATAAAAGAAATTGGAACCTGACGCTACCAGCTGTCCGAGGATTTACCTGGCGAGACATCAGTCTCTTACCAGCGAGCTTTACCCAATTTCCCGGGCCACCACGTGACAAAATTGGTAGTAATTCATTCAAATTACCCCTAATGAGTCAATATGGATAAATATCAACACAACATCGTGTTCAAATAGAAATAAATTTCTACCTCATACCTGGGATCGAACGCTAGCCCCTTCTAATGAAAGGACAGGTCGAAACCAACCATGTCACGAGAGCCCATAAAAGAAATTGGAACCTGACGCTACCAGCTGTCCGAGGATTTACCTGGCGAGACATCAGTCTCTTACCAGCGAGTTTTACCCAATTTCCCGGGCCACCACGTGACACAATTGGTAGTAATTCATTCAAATTACCCCTAATGAGTCAATATGGATAAATATCAACACAACATCGCGTTCAAATAGAAAAAAATTTCTACCTCATACTTGGGATCGAACGCTAGCCCCTTCTAATGAAAGGCCAGGTCGAAACCAACCATGTCACGAGAGCCCATAAAAGAAATTGGAACCTGACCCTACCAGCTGTCCGAGGATTTACCTGGCAAGACATCAGTCTCTCACCAGCGAGTTTTACCCAATTTCCCGGGCCACCACGTTACACAATTGGTAGTAATTCATTCAAATTACCCCTAATGAGTCAATATGGATAAATATCAACACAACATCGTGTTCAAATAGAAATAAATTTCTACCTCATACTTGGGATCGAACGCTACCCCTTCTAATGAAAGGCCAGGTCGAAACCAACCATGTCACGAGAGCCCATAAAAGAAATTGGAACCTGACGCTACCAGCTGTCCGAGGATTTACCTGGCGAGACATCAGTCTCCTACCAGCGAGTTTTACCCAATTTCCCGGGCCACCACGTGACACAATTGGTAGTAATTCATTCAAATTACCCCTAATGAGTCAATATGGATAAATATCAACACAACCTCGTGTTCAAATAGAAATAAATTTCTACCTCATACTTGGGATCGAACGCTAGCCCCTTCTAATGAAAGGCCAGGTCGAAACCAACCATGTCACGAGAGCCCATAAAAGAAATTGGAACCTGACGCTACCAGCTGTCCGACGATTTACCTGGCGAGACATCAGTCTCTTACCAGCGAGTTTTACCCAATTTCCCGGGCCACCACATGACACAATTGGTAGTAATTCATTCAAATTACCCCTAAGGAGTCAATTTCCAACCATGTCACGAGAGCCCATGAAAGAAATTGGAACCTGACGCTACCAGCTGTCCGAGGATTTACCTGGCGAGACATCAGTCTCTTACCAGCGAGTTTTACCTAATTTCCCGGGCCACCACGTGACACAATTGGTAGTAATTCATTCAAATTACCCCTAATGAGTCAATATGGATAAATATCAACACAACATCGTGTTCAAATAGAAATACACAATTGGTAGTAATTCATTCAAATTACCCCTAATGAGTCAATATGGATAAATATCAACACAACATCGTGTTCAAATAGAAATAAATTTCTACCTGTCCCGCCAGGTAAATCCTCGGACAGCTGGTAGCGTCAGGTTCCAATTTCTTTTATGGGCTCTCGTGACATGGTTGGTTTCGACCTGGCCTTTCATTAGAAGGGGCTAGCGTTCGATCCCAAGTATGAGGTAGAAATTTATTTCTATTTGAACACAATGTGTTGATATTTATCCATATTGACTCATTAGGGGTAATTTGAATGAATTACTACCAATTGTGTCACGTGGTGGCTCGGAAAATTGGGTAAAACTCGCTGGTAAGAGACTGATGTCTCGCCAGGTAAATCCTCGGACAGCTGGTAGCGTCAGGTTCCAATTTCTTTTATGGGCTCTCGTGACATGGTTGGTTTCGACCTGGCCTTTCATTAGAAGGGGCTAGCGTTCGATCCCAAGTATGAGGTAGAAATTTATTTCTATTTGAACACGATGTTGTGTTGATATTTATCCATACATATATACATATATATATATATATATATATATATATATATATATATATATATATATATATATATATATATATATATATATATATATATATAAATATTATTCATCTATTCATCTATGTAGTAGTTCCCCCTAACTTTTGGGTTAGTGGTTTAGATTCGGATTAAAAAAAAAATCCAATACCACGGCCACTCCTATAATTGGCCTTAATTGTTGAATTCAAACAAAATTCCTGTAATCAGGGAAATAGTTACAATAATAAGATTTTCCTACGAATACGAAAAAGTCTCATTGTCAATCAATCAAAGCCTTGTGTTACTAGAATTTTCTAGTATTTTTCTTTTCCTGAATGATAAGAGCCTCCCTGTCCATTATGTATTTCCATTAAACCTGCGTAATTTTTCAATAAACTAATTGCTACACAATCTTTTGAATTTATAGCCCTTTACCCAATGAATTCGTTCTTTCAAATTATTTTGTCTTGACAACATTGATTCATTTGTATATACCCCCCAGTTATTATTATTATTATTATTATTATTATTATTATTATTATTATTATTATTATTATTATTATTATTATTATTATTATTATTTTTATTAGGTAAGTTACAACCCTTGTGGGAAAAGAAAGATGCTTAAGATCCTTTGCCAAAGGTATATTTATATAGCATGATACATATCAACTGTAGCTTGACATATTCTGTGACTCATCTCTTCTCATATTTAGCTGCAATCCATTTAATTTTGCCTCGACAAACAGATTTGAGTTAAACTTGTCCATACCTCCATCATTCGTTTCAACATTCATTTTTCAATTATCACTGTGTGCATTCTACTTTTTAACCATTTCCTTCCTCTCATTTAATCTCCACACTTTTCCTCAATCAAATGTTTTCATACTTCAAAAACATAACATGCTGTTTTTTGTTCAATACCACTAATTCGGGACAGTATTACCTCCAGACAAAAACAGTTCATGCATATAAGTAATAGATCGCAAAGAGTTGTTATTGATGTGCACCATAGTAAGTACAGGAATGTGAAATCTAGTGTTCCTCAGGGCATTGTTCTTGGTTCATTGCTTTTCATACTATATGCATGTGACATGTGGTTAGGCCTGGAATGAGTGACTGATTGATTTAAGGCTAACTGGCTTCCTGACATCTAAGGTTAATGACGCCTATTAGGCTGCAGATGCTGCTACTCGATTTGTATCAATTCCATCCCTTGAATGTAGATCTGGGGTTGCTGATTCCTTTATTAGATATCTAGCTAAAATTAGTATATGGTCCAATCTTGAGGGATAAAGCTGAATTCTAACAAAACTCAGAGCATGTTTTAATTCTTTCATTCAACCTTGTTTTGAGTATTGTTCTTTTAACTGGTCTTCAGCTGCTGAAACTCTTCTTAATTTGATGGAAAGGAACTTACTATCTATTGCTTTTTTTATCACTACTTTAGTTATTAATATCGGTCGGCGGAGTTCAGTTAGTTCGTTATGCATGTGACATAAGATTTTTCATAATTCTGACCTTCATTCACATTCAGATCGTCCCGAAACAATAGCAACCTGTTCGTAATACTAGGTATGGAGTTTATTCTAATTGTCAGTCATCTAAGACTCATTACTACACAGAATCCTAAAAGTTTTAATTCAGATGTGACCAATTGTGGAATGATCTTCCTAATCAGATAGTTGAATCAGTAGAGATTCAAAAGTTCAAACTTGCAGCAACTGTTTTTATGTTGAACAGGGTGACATAGGTGTCTTTTATAAGTTTATATATTAATGACCTGTTTTATTATTGTTACTGTTATTGTTATCTTATTTTATTTTTTCATCTTTTTTCTCATAAAGGTTATTTTATTTCCTTATTTTCTTTCCTCTTTGGGCTATTTTTCCCTGTTGAATACCTTTTGCTTTTCCAAATATGGTTATAGCCTAAATGAAGATAATAATAATAATAATAATAATAATAATAATAATAATAATAATAATAATAATAATAAAAATCTATGAGTAGTGTACCAATCCTAAAACTATCTTTTTCAAAGAATTCTTTTTACCTCTTGTGAAAATGATGTTGAATGGCACTGAACCAGCTTTTTTCTAGTCTTTATGATCGCACATATGATTCTCATCAATCTCTGAAATATACTAATAATTATTGACAACACATTACACTAATAGGAGATTATAAGCTCTCGCTGATATTAAAAAAGTTTGACACATACAGGCACAGAAACACACACACAGACACACACACACATATATATATATATATATATATATATATATATATATATATATATATATATATATATATATATATATACATATATATATATATATATATGTACATATATATATATATATATATATATATATATATATATATATATATTCATATATATATATTTATATATATATTATATATATACATATATATATATATATATATATATATATATATATATATATACTGTACATATATATATATATATATATATATATATATATATATATATATATATATATGTATATATATATATATATATATATATATATATATATATATATATATATATATATATATATATATATGCACGCAGTATATATGTTTGCATATATGTAAGCATGTATGTGTATATATGTAAGCATGTATGTGTATATATACATATATATATATATATATATATATATATATATATATATATATATATATATATATATATATATATATATATATATATATATATATGTATATATATATACACGCAATATATATGTTTGCATATATGTATGAATCTATGTGTGTATATATATATATATATATATATATATATATATATATATATATATATATATATATATATATATATATATATATATATATATAAATATATATATATATATATATATATATATATATATATATATATAAATATATATATATATATATATATATATATATATATATATATATATATATATATATATACACGCAGTATATATGTTCGTATATATGTATGTATGTGTGTATATATATATATATATATATATATATATATATATATATATATATATATATATATATATATATATGTGTGTGTATATATATATATATATATATATATATATATATATATATATATATATATATATATATATATATATATATATATATATTATATATATATATATATATATTTATATATGAATATATATATATATATATATATATATATATATATATATATATATATACATATATATATATATATATATATATATATACACACATATATATATATATATATATATATATATATATATATATATATATATATATATATATATATATATATATATATATATATACATATATATATATATATATATATATATATATATATATATATATATATATATTTATATATATATATATACATATATATATATATATATATATATATATATATATATATATATATATACATATATATATATATATTTATATATATATATACATATATATATAACGGATTTTGAGCGAAGCGAAAAATCTATTTTTGGTTGAGGTAGCCATGTCGTCCTGATGGAAGATCCTAAAGGGTGGCTTCCTAGGGTATATTTAACTTCAGTGATATTCCCAGAGAATATTACCTTAAGGTATCCAGAATTCTAACTCTTGGAGCGAATATCCCTAAATAAATCTAACAGGGATATCGCATAATATCAGAGGACGTATTCTTGACACGTCACATAGCTATCCTCACCCCGAACAGCATTATCGCTTCGAGGGGTTACAGTGACAAGAATCTGAAACGAGAATGAAAAGAGAGCCGTTCCCAAGGAATCTCTCCTATTCCGTTTCCATTGTGTATCTGACGAAGGTGGCAGCGCCATCTCCATTCCTTGTAGCGATATACAAGGTGCTACAGATACTGTATTATAGGGAGGGGTCAATAAGCCTTTTTACAATAAAAGGAAGGGGGGGGGGGGGGTTCCATCAGGACGACATGGCTACCTCCCCCAAAAATAAATTTTTCGCTTTGCTCAAAATCCGTTTTTTGTTCACAGGCCATGTCGTCCTGATGGAAGTTTACCAGAGCATTACTGTTTCTGTGGATTCTCAACCGGTTCCATACCTTCAAGAAAGTATTTCCTGGTCAATCTAGACCTAGAGACCTATGATGTTACCGTCATACATCATTTCATCTAAGCATGAACTATGTTATTGCTTCCTGCCCCCTACAGGGAAGAGTCGTACTAGACTCTGGAAAAAGTCTCGAGGAGTACATAATAACTATGGATGACCAAATGACAAGCTTGTATAGTGGTCTCGCCCTATACATCATAAAGCAAAGTTTGTATAAGAGTGACCAATGTCAGTATGAATTCCTGACATATCCCCAAGGTATCTACTCTTATTAAACTATTGAATAACAGTTGTATCCGTATAGGAACAAATTTTGCATCTCTACCACCAACCCCTTAGGGTACAACGTTAACCCTTCCTAAGGAAGGGTTAAAGCGAGTGGATTTTTGCTTGAAGAAAGGAACAATCTTAAAAGACTTTCCATGTTAAAGTTATTCATATTTTAAATATAATGCTCAGTACATATCTACTAAAATGAGTGTGGGCGAATAAGACGCAGGGTTCACTATGAACCAGTTTATTAAAAATTTAATAAACATACAGATCAGGTCAGCATTTATAAAATTTATAAAATGTGGACAATATTCGTTAAAGCATAAAGAAAACAGTCAACAGAAAATATTGTTTCGTTTAACAGGAAACAGATTTGCCACTTCAATCGAATCATTAATAATAATGATATAGTCTGTATTACTGTTTATTTACACTAGCGTAAGAAACGCTTGGCACAAGTGTCCGTATTATGCTATAGTTCACCAAAGTCCATGGAACAGTTCGTAAGGACACTTTCGTGGCCTATCGCTCAGAGTATAGTAACAGACTGTGACTACACACTCACCCTCTTAATTAATCGTCCCAAATTAATTACACTGTTCCTCGCAGATTTAAACAGAGGGTTTAAAAATTCTACCTGCTGTTACCACACCCCTCTTGAGTTGTTCCACTTGGTTCGCATAGTGCATAAAGAACATCTTGGAAGACTACCAGCCGTTGTACGAACGAAGATGTTCAAAGTCCATATAATTAAAGAAATTTTATGGAAGAGGCATCTTTGCTCGGATCATGACTTGCGGGTGTACTGTCTGGATCCGCTTTGCGAATAACATAGGTAAGTTTCACCCTTAGATGTTTCAGAGATAAAATTTGAACCCGAGGTTTCTCCTTTGAACAGCTGTCCTCCCTTAAAGTCTGAAATTCTATGAAGATAGACCTTTAGGCACTCCACTGGACATAGAGATGCATCTTCCTTCAGAGGGCAGATTCTCTAGGGACCCCACCTGTGTGTGGGTAGCTTGTTCCTGGCAAGAAACGTGGGTCTGGAAACAGATTCAGTTCTCCTTTCAAGAACTGGACGTGGGCTTCCCCTCTCAAGAGACGCACTATTACATTAACTCCAGCCCCCGAAGCGAGTGCAAACAAAAACATAACTTTTGAGTTAAATCCTTCAAAGCGCACTCCTCATTATTCAAAATTAATGCAAATGAGGAACCATATCTAGTGCCCATGAAATGGGTCTTAGAGGCGCTGAAGGTCTAACCTTAGCACCAAACTTCGGAATTTTAATTAAAAAATTGTTCTTAGAAAGGTCGACCTGAAAGGTATATAGTATCAGTCTTGTCAAGGCAGAGTTGCACGTTGATAATGCGTTGGCTGCTAAACCTTACTCATGAAGGTGAATAATGAAAATAAACAGAAGTCAATCAAGAATTCTTTTTGGTTCACCTGGACAAACGACACCTACTCGCTGAGTCAGGACTGGATCCGGTAGCGGTACAAACTTCAGTCGTAGTTCCAATGCCAGAGGGAACTAAACGCTGATTGGCCACTTGTGGGCCACTATTGCCGCCTTCCTTTTGAAGGATCTCATATTGGGGATCTTCAAAGGAGGTTGTGCAGAGGGAACAGGTAAATCCTGGACCATATGTTGCAGTCTAGAGACATAGTGACCAGTGCTTCCGCTAGCGTATCCTCGTACGGGGACACATTCTATTTGTTTTTTTTTCGTCGCAAAGAGGTCTATCTGCAGTTCCGAGACTTAGCTCAAGCTAAAGGAGAACGATCCTGCGTCTAGGGACCATTCTTACTCTATCGGTGTGAACCTCGATAGAGCGTCCGCTGTCATGTTGCGGACCGATTGAATGTGAACTGCTGACAGGTGCCATTTCTTTCTTTCCGCCAAACGGAGTATGGCCAACATCACTTGGTTGATCCGAGGTGATCCCGACCCTTGTCAATTCAAGCATCTCACCGAGTCGGTAGTGGTCTCATCAGATCTCTTCGCACGTTTGTTGCGTATTATCTCCAGACTCCTGTTGCATCCTTTAGCTGTGCTCTTTATACTGAATCTGTTATGGAAGCAAACTGTTGAGAGCCCAGCATTCTCTCCTGTTCACGTCTTGATATCCGATTAGATATCAATAGTCTCTTGACAGATCCTGCTATTTCTTTCCTCTTCTTCCCAGGAATGGAAAGTTGATGTGACTCCAAATTCCAATGGATTCCAAACCATTGAAATTTTTTGATCTGGATATAGTCGAGACTTTTTGATGTTGATCTTGAATCCCAGATGTTCCAGGAACTGGATCACTATCTTAGAGGCTTGCATGCATTCTGTCCTGGATGCTGCCCACACCAGCCAGTCGTCCAAGTAGGCCACTACTTGGACTCTCTTTAGGCCTAATTGATGGACGGCTGCGTTCGCAAGCTCCATCAGAATAATTGGGGCTATGTTTAGCCCGAATGGTATGGTTCTAAAGGCGTAAAGTCTTCTTTGTAACTCGAACCCTAGGTAGGAGGAGATGTGACGATTAATTGGAACGTGCCAATAAGCGTCTGACAAGTCTATGGAGACTGTATATGCCCTTTTTTGGGCAGTAGGGTCCTTTTGTGTTGAAGTGTGAGCATCCTGAACTTCTAGTTCACTATGAACTTGTTGATTGGCGACAAGTCCAGAATGACTCTGAGTTTTTAAGTCCTTCTTTGGAACACAAAACAGCCTGCGTTGGAACTTGATGGACTTTACTTTTCAAATTATTCGTTTCATTAAGAGCTTTCGGACATATTCTTCCAGAATGGGGGTAGATTGTTGGAAGAACTGAGGAAATGGAGGTGGAGGACTGTTCCAGCACCAACTTAGTCCATTCTTTATTAGGCTGTGGGCCCAGGGATAGGTGGTCCAACGATCCCTAAATAGATGTAGTCTCCCTCCTACTGGAAGCATCTCGCTTCTGCCGTTGTGGACCTGAGGCCTTGCCTCCTTAACCGCGTCCTCCCCTGAATCCCCTTCCCCTTGAAGGGTGTCTAGAAGAACCTCTGGCTGTTTCTTTAGCTTTTGATTGAAAGGAAGAAGTCTGCCTTTCAAAGGCTGGTTTAAAAACTGGCAATTGTGTCGCCACATGTTGAGGTACCAACTGGTACGTGGTTGTAGGTTGTGCCACTATCTGAGGCACCGCGGTCACAGGAAGTTGCTGTTGTTGCCGTCGGTAGGGCTTAGCCAACCGAGAGGATAGCCTAGGCCTTTTTGTCTTCTTCTTGGGTTGGTGACCCTCATCCGGAGAAGACTTCTCTTAAGGTTTAAGCCCCACTTTTGGAGAAGGTTCCTATTCTCCGTGGCGGCTTTGTTTACTACCTCTTTAACTACTTCGTTGGGAAAGAGGTCTCTACCCCATATGCAAAAAGAAATCAGTCTCCTCGGTTCGTGCCTGACCACAGCCGAGGCGAACACAAACTCTCTACAGGCTCTCCTAGCTTTAATAAAGCTACAGAGATCCTTCGTAACTGTGGCCAGATGGGTTTTGGCCCCTACCATGAACGTGTCCTGTATCTTGGGGTCACTTGCCATAGTTTTTTTTTTTTTTTTAAATTGTTTGCAACGACATCGAGGCCGCAAGTCTTTCTTTCGTCTCTTGCCCTCTGCACAAGAGAAACTCCACCAGCTTTGGAAGTCCCTCACCAAACTGACGTTCGGCAATATCAGCTTCCAACTTCCCGACTGAGAAGGTAAGGTGAACGTCCTTCCAGTCCTTTTGGTCCAATGGCAAGGTCAGGGATAGCGGCTTGCATTCCTCCATGGAGGGGCATGGTTTCCTTGCCTTCGCCGCCTTCAAGGCTGCCTTATATCCCTTTTCAATGAAGGGAAAGGCTCTGGCTGGAGAGACCACAAAGGAGGGAAGCTTCTTACTCAAAGCTGGCACCTTTGAGTTCGTGAAGCCCCTCTCTTTCATCGAGCTCGCTAGTAATGCCTGTGAATTACTATGGTCAAGGACTATGACCTCCTTTGGCTCCGTTTCCTCCTTTGAGGCTGGCTCCTTCCTAAGACGGACATAGCAGTCCGGGTAAGAGTCTTTTTTGGGCCAAAATTCCACGTCTTCCAGGGGAATTAAGCCCAACCTCTTCGATATAACAATCTTCCCGGTTGTCATTGACATGTGTTCGTCATACCTCCAAGGGTTGGTATCCGAGCACAAAGGAAGATCCTTCATGTTGAGTCGCTTCTGGGGCCCACGTGATGCTGCGAGTCTGCGTATCTCCAGTTTCATCGCAGCTTCCTTTTCATCATTCTTCTTTTGTATTTGTTGAATCATTTCAATAATAGAAGAAAAAGTCCTTCCCAGATCATCTGGGATAGCACACGATGTAGAGGGAACAAGTTCTGGGGACAGAACCGATGTAACCAACATCTTGTCGATTTCTTCCTCTTCTATTTCTGGAGCCTGGGTCAGCTCCTCCTCCTTACCTTCTCCCAGAAGGTCTTTCTCTGTATAATCCGACAAATCTGACATCCTATCATCCAATTGGATGTCTTGAAGGGCGGCCGAGATTTCAGAATCTACCGGATTCTGGACGGTTGGTATCTCCTCAAGAGGCTGAGGGATGACTGCATCAGTCGAGGCCTTAGGGAAAAGGTAGGCCCTCATTTTCTCGTTTAGAAGGTAGGGGCCTCTGAAAACTTCTTACCCAGGTTAGCAACTTTTCTCTAACAGAATCCCTTGACTCCGCTTAGGGGTGTCAAACGCCTCGGTAATCAGGTTAGAATATATGATACATACCTGAGGGTTCTAATACCGGAGATCACCTTTGGAGGCTGTGCATGATGTGTGCCTCTTGCATAACGCATGTCCACAGAAGTTCTTACTGCGGACATTGCAGAACATACCCTCGCACTTCTGATGGTCCTCCTGTAAAGAGAAGAAAATCCATGAGTGTCAAGTGAAGGCTTTTCACTTATTGTTAATACATGTAGCTTATATAGTAAAGCTAAGAAAGAAAGAAGGAAAGACACATACTTGTATTTCCTGGCCAGCCAATTGCTGTAACCACCCAAGATATTAAAACTAAGGTTAATTCCTATTCTAGAATACCTTATATATTTTCCTAAGCGGAAAGTTAAGGTGTGGCTCACACCTTGAAATAAAGTTTCAATATACTGGATAAAATGAATACAGAAAGAACTCACTTTCTATATATTGTACGGTCTCAACAAAAGGTGTTCAAGATAACATTAAGTATGTTGGAAGAACTTTAGTGTTACAACAAACTCTGTACTGTAGCTTTATTAATGCAGTGTGTACTACACCACAAATATAGTAACTACTGTACATCGCACACTGTCGTGCCGGCCAGCACGCGCCAGCACGTACCGGCATGTGCCGACACGCGCCGACCGGCATTTAACACCGTATAGTTCAAAGGTATGCTACCTTTAACTAATAGGCGGCAGTTCACTGGTTCGCAAATGTGTGCCGGCCGGCAATCACTGCCGGTCAGCAATTGAAAACAGTAGCACCCGACTGCCAGCCGCTAAACGTAGTGGCCAGCAGATCTCGGGATGTGTTTCTACTGCCGGCAGGCAAAGGAAGTGATACCCATGACGGTCGGCAGTGACTACGAACCAGAGAACCTCTACCTACTCGGCTGCCAGCCGTTAAAGCCGGAAGCCGGGATAGGAGTTCAAACATTAGCAAGAGAAACAGTATGGATGTAAGGTTATAAGGCGGTATTGCCATACAACCTTTATCCAGAACGAGTGAACATATGGAAGGGGAGAATGTAGCTGTGGGATTTTGTACTTTGGTAGGAAGTTCTATTAACCATAATAATTACCTGGAACAGAGATGTATGATCATTAGTAATTATTTCTCAGCTGATCCCATCTCGTCGATATCTGCTTGATGGATAATAATACGTTGGTATTAATAAAATACGTCTTTAATGTATAAAAGACTACATTATGAACTTCTCTTTGTGACAGCTGACTCTCAAGTGTATATGGAGCGTCTTACACAAATCTCACAAACCAAAACATTGCTAAACAAAAGAGCATCGCTCTGAAAAGTCTTAAATCCTACTCCAGCATAAATCATAAAGAATCACATCTTATCTGAGGTAACCAACAAATGTTTGAATCCTAATACCAAAACAAATCATTACTCTTATGATCAAAGCATAACATGTCTTATTCATGCAATATGATGCAATGTTGTGCAATACCTGAAACACTTGAAATAATATAGTACATTGTTACAATAATACATAACAGTCTCCTCCCCCTTAACTTGACATTGTAAAAACATTCATAAATCTAATCTCTCAGGGGGCTTTCCTCTGTTAATCCTATTAGGAAGCACTTTAACCTCATCTTGTACTGGTACATGAATTGGTTCTGAATCTACATTGGATGTTGGACCATCTTGGTTAATACTTGACTCATTTGATCTAACAACTTCTTTAAGTTTCTCATCTCTAACATTCACATGCTCTACTGTCTTTCTGTTTAACGGCTGTAATTGATCAACATGACGTTTTACAACATTATCACCAACACGAACATCATAATGTAAATTTCCTATCTCTCTTACAATCTCTCCTGGTACCCACTTCTCTGGAGTGTTGTACGATCTTACCATGACATCAGACAAAGGTAAAAAATGTCTTACATTAGGAAGCTTTGCTATTTGTTTATACCCTTTATCTTCTAAATCACTTTGCAAACTTGGATATAACAAATCTAACTTACACCTTATCCTCCTTCCCATTAACAAATTTGAGGGTGCCACGCCTGTTGTGCTGTGCGGCGTTGTTCTATAAGACAATAAAAATTTTGACACATGCAAAAATATATTACTTGAATTTGCTCTTCTACACTTCATATTGTGCTTAAATGTTTGGACAAATCTTTCAGCCTCTCCATTAGTGGATGGATGATATGTAGCTGAAAATGTATGCTTTATACCATTGACATTACAAAATTCTTTAAACTCTTGTGAAGTAAATTGTGGACCATTATCTGTAACAATTCTTTCTGGAATACCATGCGTTGAAAAAATTTGCATTAACTCTTTTATCGTGGCGTAAGACGTTGTCGTCTTCATTGGGATAATTTCTGGCCACTTACTGTAAGCATCTACTACTATCAAAAACAAATAATTCAAAAAAGGACCTGCAAAATCTATATGCACTCGTTGCCATGGATACCTGGGCAACTCCCACGGGTGCATTCTAGCAAATTGAGGATTGTTTTGTTGCATAACACAATTCATACAATTCCTTATATAACATTCCACATCTTTATCTACACCTGGCCACCATACAAAAGTTCTCGCAATTGACTTTGATCTTACAATACCTTGGTGATCAGCATGTATTTCAGACAAAACCTTATTTCTCAGTGAATTAGGAATAACTACCCTGGAACCTCTCATCACTATTCCTTGTGTCACACTCAGTTCATACCATATATCCTTATACGGTTTACAATTTTCCTCCTTTCCACATAAGTCCCTACCTGTCATTAAACTCTCCAAAACCTTACTAAGTACTGGGTCTTGCTTGGTACTGTGTGCTACATCTTTTGCAGTTATTGGTACACTACATACTGAAATTAACAGAACACTGTCATCATACTCTTCTGGAGCTTTGTCTACGGGTAATCTGGATAAAGCATCTGCATTACCCATATTTGATGTTGGACGGTATTCTATATCATAGTGGTACGCTGCTAACGTAACTGCCCAACGTTGTAGTCTTGCAGCTACCAACGTAGGTAAACTTGCTTTTGGAGCCAATATTGCTAATAAAGGTTTATGATCTGTAACAAGTGTGAACTTTTTCCTACCATAAAGATACATATGGAATTTTTTAACTCCATAAACTAATGCTAAACCTTCCTTTTCTATTTGAGAGTAATTCCTTTCTGCCTTGTTCAATACTCTAGAAGTGAATGCAATTGGTTTTTCTGTTCCATCTGGCATTACTTGAGATAATACTGCACCTAGACCTATGTTTGATGCATCACAAACTAATTTAACTGGTAAATCCATTCGATAATGTACTAAGAATGTAGGTGATGTTATTTCCTGCTTGATTCTTTCAAAAGATTCCTGACACTCTTTTGTCCACTTCCATTCTACACCCTTATTCAACAGATTATACAATGGATGTGCAATTGTAGACAAATTCTGAATGAAATTCCCATAAAATGTTACTAAACCTAGAAATGATTGTAATTCCTTAACATTTTCTGGCACTTTTGTTGATTGTACAGCTTTAATCTTCTCTTTAGTTTTGTGAATACCCTTGCCATTTATTACAAAACCTAAGTATTCCACTGAATCAACTTCTAAAATACATTTGTTCTTATTTACTCTAATATTATGTTCCTTCAACTTCTTCAGAACTGTTCGCAATCTCTCTCTATGTTCTCTTGTGTCTTTACCCGCAATTAAAATATCATCTATAAAAATGAATACTCCTTGCATTCCTGAAAAAATCTTATCCATAGTTTGTTGCCATATAGCTGGACTACTTGCAACTCCATAAGGTAATCTCTTTGGCCTAAACAAACCTAAGGATGTATTTACTGTACATAATTCTTGTGAAGTTTCATCCATGGGAAGCTGTTGAAATGCTTGTCTTAAATCTAATTTAGAAAAAACACTGCATCCTGACATAGTTGCAAACATGTCTTTCGGATTTGGTAAGGGATGTTGAGCTACTTGCAGTTGTGGATTTAACGTTACTTTGTAATCTCCACACAACCTAACCTGTCCACTTTCCTTCACAATAGGAACTAATGGTGTAGCCCAATCTGAATATGTGACCTTTTCCCAAGAACCTTCACTTTCTAATCTCTTGATTTCTGTTTCAACTGCACTTTTCAATGCATATGGTACTGGTCTTGGAGCAAAAAATCTAGGAGAACTGTCAGGTTTCAAAACTAAAATTGCCTTTGCGTTCTTTACTGTACCTATTTTATCTTCAAATACGTCTTGAAACTCTGATAGGATATCATTCATAGACATTTCATTTTTGTTTTCATCTTGTCTACCTGCAACCTTCAAAATACTAGGCCAATCTAACTTCAAATACTGTAGCCAATCTAAACCTAGCAAAGTTTGTCCATTACCTTTTACTACTGTTAATGGCATTCTCTCTAATTTCTGTTCTTTGTACTGTACTTCTACGTTCGAAACCCCTATTACCTGAATATCAAAACCATTATAACTTTTCAAAACTCTATTTGTACCTTCTAATAACAAATTAGGAATGCCTTTAGCCATTTTCTCAGACATAATTGATACATCGGCTGCTGTGTCAACTTGCATCAAAATTGGTTTACCATTTATGATTACTTCTACCATGATATGTTTCTTTGCACCTTTATTGACTGAATTTATGTGAAACGCAAAATCAGTTTCTGAACTAACCTGATTATCATGAACATTTTCCTCATTATTCTCTTGACCCATAGTATCAACTGTAGCATTTATTTTCTTTGCGTACTGTTTAGGAAATCTACAAGCAGTTGCAAAATGACCTAGCTTTCTGCAATTCTGGCATGT
Organism: Palaemon carinicauda; assembly: GCF_036898095.1. Lineage (NCBI taxonomy): Eukaryota > Metazoa > Arthropoda > Malacostraca > Decapoda > Palaemonidae > Palaemon > Palaemon carinicauda. The sequence continues at coordinate 49,853,950 of NC_090730.1, forward strand.
CTGTCCAGTAGCAGGGCATTTCCTTGCTTCGTATGCAAGATGATCAGTTTTACCACACCTAAAACACTTGGGTTTTTCCTGTTGTTTCTGTGAATAAGCCTGATTCTGATATTTATGAACATTAGTGTTAGGCACTTTTCTATGACTAGGCTTTGTCATATTCCTTCTCTGATTCTCATTGGTTTTCCACTTAGAACCTACTGTATTAATTTTAGAATTTTCCATTCTATTGCTGGTAGAACTACCTATTATGTGACTTTGCCTATTTGATGTTTCTAAAGCTCTGCCTGTTATCAATACCTTTTCTAATGTTAAATCTTTATCTTGCAATAATTTCTTTCTTAGCTCTTCTGATGTGCAATGTGCAATTACCTGATCTATGATAACATTCTCTAACTCTAGAAATTCACATGAAACAGCTAAATTCTTTAGTCTAGTCACAAATGCATCTAAACTTTCATTTTCTTTCTGATAAGCTTGCGCTGAAAACTGGTATCTTTCAAAAAATTTATTGACTTGAGGAGCAAAATATGTGGTAAGAGCCTTAATTGCAGCTTCACTTGTGTCATCTGTAGGCTGCAAAGTCTTAAACACTTCCCGAACTTCCCTACCTGCTGTATGAAGTAATAATGCCTTCTTTTGTGCGTCCTTCATGTTCCCTAATGCTTCTAAATAAATCTTAAATTCCTCACACCACTGTTGCCATCGTGTTGCAACAGAATTAGGCTCAGCAGTGACGCTGAAAGCTTGAGGTGCTTCGATGTTAAAAGGCATTTTGTTTGCTTACCTTGTGGTAGGTTAAGTTGCAGTCACAAGTATACTTCCTACCTACCCAACTTAAAATTTCACCCTTTTGTGTATTTGATGAAATTCCTATTCTGCTGCTGGTAAAATCTTCATTGGGCGATTTTACTCTTGATTTCCAATGTAAGAACGGAACTTCTCTTGTGCTGGCCGTCTTTGTACAAAGGCTCCAATGCTTCTCCCTGCTTGCTTCTCCCTGCTTGTCCGTCGTCCTTTACGTCGCCACTGTGGGATTTTGTACTTTGGTAGGAAGTTCTATTAACCATAATAATTACCTGGAACAGAGATGTATGATCATTAGTAATTATTTCTCAGCTGATCCCATCCTCGTCGCCACTGTGGGATTTTGTACTTTGGTAGGAAGTTCTATTAACCATAATAATTACCTGGAACAGAGATGTATGATCATTAGTAATTATTTCTCAGCTGATCCCATCTCGTCGATATCTGCTTGATGGATAATAATACGTTGGTATTAATAAAATACGTCTTTAATGTATAAAAGACTACATTATGAACTTCTCTTTGTGACAGCTGACTCTCAAGTGTATATGGAGCGTCTTACACAAATCTCACAAACCAAAACATTGCTAAACAAAAGAGCATCGCTCTGAAAAGACTTAAATCCTACTCCAGCATAAATCATAAAGAATCACATCTTATCTGAGGTAACCAACAAATGTTTGAATCCTAATACCAAAACAAATCATTACTCTTATGATCAAAGCATAACATGTCTTATTCATGCAATATGATGCAATGTTGTGCAATACCTGAAACACTTGAAATAATATAGTACATTGTTACAATAATACATAACAGTAGCATTCAGGCTTCCTATATATCCATAGCCTGCCGGGCTCTACCAGCAGACATGGATGGGAGACCAAGGGAGGTTTGGGGTTCACTCTGCAGAAGAAAAAATGGTCTCTGCCAGCCGGCAGAGAGCTGAGCCGGTCCCCCATACTAACCTATACTAGGTACAGAAGTAGGACTGGCTAAGAGATGTGATGGCTAGGCCAACACTAAGAAAGAGAGGAGGAACGGGATAAGGGTCCTGTAAACTTCGTTCTAGTATGAGACACACCCAGCAGTTAGGGAAGCTCATCCTAACATAGAGTTTGTCTATAGGGAGGAAGGATGGCAATACTTGCTATCCTCCTCCATACCAGAACCAAGTTAGGTGTAGTTTTTTCGCCAGGCAACGGAGAAAACTTATTCTCCGGCCCGAGAATAACCACAGAGGACAGTCTGCTAGACCACTAGAAGAAGGAATCATCTCATACAGAATCCTTCAGATGTGGGCTAGGGAAGCAAAGCCTCCTGTGTCTGCACCTAACCTAGCAAAGGAAACTCATTCTCTAAGCTATGAAGATGCAGACCACAGACTAAAACTCTAATGTTCTGTCCCAACCTCAAAAACCAGATACTCTGGTTAGCGGGTCAGGACAGACCTATCCTAGTATAGTTATACCTGAATATTATTCAGATAGAACCACTAGGACTAAGCCTAAGGCTTACTCAGGGGTAAAAAGGGATTGAACTTATTCTCCGGAGGAGAAAAGAACAACCGGGGATATGTGTGAGAGTATACTAAAACCCCATAGGCTACTAGCCTAGGTGCGGTGAGAATCGATTACCTAAATCACCGAAACTCTCTCGTTTACAATCTTGGAGAGCAAAATTCAACAATATCTTACATGTATAAAATAATTGCCTATAGCTTCAATAACAAAACACTCGGAAAACTTATATAATTCATGAAAGTACTAGGGGCAGACGTCCAGGCTACTAAGCCTCGCGAAGGGCAAGATCGGTTACCTAAATCACTGAACTGAAAACTAACGGCATTATATACGAATTCCTAGAGGAGCTAAATAGATAGATTTATTAAAGCATAAAAAACGGGAACGTCGCTCTGGCTAACTAAATAACCCATATATAGCGAGCGACAGCATCCAGGATGCCTCCGGTAGGCAACAGCTCTTGTTTACGTTAAAATCACTTTTAAATTAAATCAAAACGACAAGAGCTTACATTTATACAAACTAAAGATAATACTCAACTTTTCAGAGACAGAAGGGGCCGGAGAAAGCATCATAACTTTGAATAAAATCCAAAAATACGAGAGAACACAAGGGAAAACACCGAGTAGTAGAGTTACACGAAAAGGAATGAAGATGGTGCTACCACCTTCGTCAGATACACACTGAAAACGGAATAGGAGAGATTCCTTAGGAATGGCTCTATTTTCATTCCTGTTTCAGATTCTTGTCACTGTAACCCCTCGAAGCATTAATACTGTTCATGGTGAAGATAGCTAAGTGACGTGTAAAGAATACGTCCTCTGATATTAAGCGATATCCCTGTTGGATTTAATTAGGGATATTCGCTCCAGGAGTGAGAATTCTGGATACCTTAAGGTAAAATTCTCTGGGAATATCACTGTAGTCAAATATACCCTAGGAAGCTACCCTTTAAGATCTTCCATCAGGATGACGTAGCGTGAGCCCGAATATATATATATATATATATATATATATATATATATATATATATATATATATATATATATATATATATATATATATATATATATATATATATATATATATATATAATTATATATATATATATATATATATATATATATATATATATATATATATATATATATATATATATATATATATATATATATATATAAGCGTGTGTGTGTGTTTGTCCCGTGTCAATGGATAGTGAGGCATCAAAACATGGGTGTTCTACTTTATTTACGCCGCCGGATACTCTCCAGATGGGTACCTACTTGTTGTGATCGCTACACTGGTACTGCTTACGACTCAGCACTAGCAAATGCAATGTTGCTCTGCCAATATGCTTAATAGCTATATTTTGTGGAAATCTCCACTTTATTAAGAATATACTCGTCAACTATCAGATTTAACAGACGTCATCCATAACAGAGTTATGTGCTCGTGTAAAACAATTTATGTCAGTCTTACTACTCTTGAAAGGATAATTTTTATCACTGTATAAAATAGAATTTACAAACTTACAAATATATTCATATAAAGTTTAGGATTTATGTATATATATATATATATATATATATATATATATATATATATATATATATATATATATATATATATATATCTATCTATCTATATACCAAGGCACTTCCCCCACTTTTGGGGGGTAGCCGACACCAACAATGAAACAAAACAAAAAGGGGACCTCTACTCTCTATGTTCCTTCAGCCTAATCAGGGACTCAACCGAGTTCAGCTGGTACTGCTAGGGTGCCACAGCCCAACCTCCCACATTTCCACCACAGATGAAGCTTCATAATGCTGACTCCCCTACTGCTGCTACCTACGCGGTCATCTAAGGCCCCGGAGGAAGCAGCAGGGCCTACTGGAACTGCGTCACAATCGCTCGCCATTCATTCCTATTTCTAGCACGCTCTCTTGCCTCTCTCACATCTATCCTCCTATCACCCAGAGCTTTCTTCACACCATCCATCCACCCAAACCTTGGCCTTCCTCTTGTACTTCTCCCATCAACTCTTGCATTCATCACCTTCTTTAGCAGACAACCATTTTCCATTCTCTCAACATGGCCAAACCACCTCAACACATTCATATCCACTCTAGCCGCTAACTCATTTCTTACACCCGTTCTCTCCCTCACCACTTCGTTCCTAACCCTATCTACTCGAGATACACCAGCCATACTCCTCAGACACTTCATCTCAAACACATTCAATTTCTGTCTCTCCATCACTTTCATTCCCCACGACTCCGATCCATACATCACAGTTGGTACAATCACTTTCTCATATAGAACTCTCTTTACATTCATGCCCAACCCTCTATTTTTTACTACTCCCTTAACTGCCCCCAACACTTTGCAACCTTCATTCACTCTCTGACGTACATCTGCTTCCACTCCACCATTTGCTGCAACAATAGACCCCAAGTACTTAACCCTGGATAGGTACGGTCCTCGGACACCCCTTTAAGGGTATACTCGGACGCGAACGACCCCGACGCCAAAAAAAATTCTTGAAAAATCAGTTTTTGCAGTAACCTCCTTTTTTCTTTTGCCAAAAAAAACTTCAATGAATGCTTAAAACAACTGTAAAGATAAATACTACTCATCTGCAGAAAAACTATTTATTATAAATATTTTAAAAAATTAAGTAGAAAAAAAAAAAGACCTGACATAAAAATTCATAAAAAAAAAGTTTATACATATATACACAAATCCTTTTAGGAATTGATTCTTGAATGTTTAGGACACATCTTGATGTATTTTGGATGAAGTCAGACCCATGGAGGTGAAGATCTGAAATGAGAAAAAAAGGGTAACTTTTTTTGGCCAAAAATAATTGTCCAAATTTCATGAATTTTTTTGGGTACCCAAATGAAATAGGAAGTGGCTAATTTTTTTAGGGAATAAACATATGTTATCCTAAAATAGAAATATGTAAAAAAATCTTCATTATTTTGTAAATTACATTTATATCAGGGGCCATATCTAAAGGTAATTTTTTGAGTACTTGGAAATGTCGTAAAAAAATACATATATTTAATATATAATATGATATTTATGCAGGTAAAAATATACCAAAATATCACAAATTCTATAGGGAACAAGAATATATATAGATAGGGCAGCTTACGCTTCGGATATGTCCACAAAATGGCCGCCAACCACACTGACTCAGACTCCCTAATCTGCCACTTGAAATGTAGGAAGGGTATGTCAATTTCAAGGTGTTATTTACTAATCTAATTATTATTGGATATGCATAAAAATTGTATGGTGGGTTGCTGGATAATTGTCGATTATTTTACGATTATAAAATTAAAATTTTGACCCAAAAAATTTTTTTTGAAGGGAAATAAAATCGAAAAAAAAAAATGTAAAACAATATTTTAGCTAAAAAAATTTGATGATATTCAATCAAGAAAAAAGTAAACAAAATTTTCCGACAAATAAACATCTAGAGGAATCATTACTCTGTGATAGTTCCTTAGTACGTAGTAATTTTGAAAGAAATGGGAAAAAACGAAAAAATGGCAATCACCGGAAAATCGAACACATACCTATATATACGCCATATCTGGCTAAAAAAAAGATAGGCATGGGTAGCCAGAAAATCTAGAAACACTTTCCAACACTATAAAAATATAAGTTTTGCGACACTACTTGCCAATTCCTTACGGTAACATGACTAAGCAAAAAAATGCAAAACAAATAAAAAGGGGCACTCGTGGAAAAATGGCCATTCTAATATACGGCATTTCAGAAAAAAAAAATTTCAGCCACGTGCTAGGCAAACCATCAAGGCATATTTTCCGACAAATAAACATATAAATGAAATATTACTCTGTGATAGTTCCTTAGTACGTAGTAATTTTGAAAGAAATGGGAAAAAACGAAAAAATGGCAATCACAGGAAAATCGAACACATGCTTATATATACGCCATATCTGGCTAAAAAAAAAATAGGCATGGGTAGCCAGATCATCTAGAAATACTTTCCAACACTATAAAAATATAAGTTTTGCGACACTACTTGCCAATTCCTTACGGTAACATGACTAAGCAAAAAAATGCAAAACAAATAAAAAGGGGCACTCGCGGAAAAATGCCCAACATTCTAATATACGGCATCTCAGATAAAAAAAAAGACATGCACGTGTTAGCCCAACCATCAAGGCACACTTTCTAACACATAAACATGAAAAAAAAATCAATAATATACGGCAATTCCTTACTACGTAGTAAATTTTTACAAATATTGAAAAAAAAACAGAAATTGGCAACCGCAGTTAAATACCCAATATACCAATAACTACGTCGTATCTGACAAAAACAAAATCACGCATGGGTAGCCAGATCATCTAGACACACTTTCCAACATTAAAAAAGCAAAAGTTTTACGACACTATTTCGCAAAATCTTACGGAAAAATGACTTGGCAAAAAAATTAAAAAAAATTAAAAAGGGACACTCGCGGTAAAATGCCCGACATTCTAATATACGACATCTCAGATAAAAAAAAAGACATGCACGTGTTAGCCCAACCATCAAGGCACACTTTCTAACACATAAACATGAAAAAAAAATGAATAATATACGGCAATTCCTTACTACGTAGTAATTTTTACAAATATTGAAAAAAAAACAGAAATTGGTAACCGCAGTTAAATACCCAATATACCAATAACTACGTCGTATCTGACAAAAACAAAGTCATGCATGGGTAGCCAGATCATCTAGACACACTTTCCAACACTAAACAAGCAAAAGTTTTACGACACTATTTGGCAATATCTTACGGAAAAATGACTTGGCAAAAAAATGAAAAAAAATGAAAAAGGGGCACTCGCGGTAAAATGGTCCTCGTGGTGATGAACGACATTTTAACTAAAAAAAAAAACATGCACATGGTAGCCAAACAATCCACCAAGACTTTCCACAACTGATAACCTATACAAGTTGCACCATTCTACGACAATTTCATAATACGTAATAACTTTGATAATTATGCAAACTACCTCAGAAGGGTAAACTCGGACGCGAACGACCCCGACGCGTCTCAGAAATCGGGGAAGGAGTACAGCTACAGCAATGCACATCTGGACACTACTAGAGCGTGTAGGGAAGACACCTCCTGCAGGTCGATCACCCACAAATTCAGTCACAGGGGTGAGTCACGTGAGAAAAACCTGTTTTTTTTTGACGCTCGGGGTCGCAAACGACCCACCGTACCTATCCAGGGTTAAACTGATCCACCTCCTCAAGTAACTCTCCATTCAACATGACATTCAACCTTGCACCACCTTCCCTTCTCGTACATCTCATAACCTTACTCTTACCCACATTAACTCTCAACTTCCTTCTCTCACACACCCTTCCAAATTCTGTCACTAGTCGGTCAAGCTTCTCTTCTGTGTCTGCTACCAGTACAGTATCATCCGCAAACAACAACTGATTTACCTCCCATTCATGGTCATTCTCGCCTACCAGTTTTAATCCTCGTCCAAGCACTCGAGCATTCACCTCTCTCACCACTCCATCAACATACAAGTTAAACAACCACGGCGACATCACACATCCCTGTCTCAGCCCCACTCTCACCGGAAACCAATCACTCACTTCATTTCCTATTCTAACACATGCTTTACTACCTTTGTATAAACTTTTCACTGCTTGCAACAACCTTCCACCAACTCCATATAACCTCATCACATCCCACATTGCTTCCCTATCAACTCTATCATATGCTTTCTCCAGATCCATAAACGCAACATACACCTCCTTACCTTTTGCTAAATATTTCTCGCATATCTGCCTAACTGTAAAAATCTGATTCATACAACCCCTACCTCTTCTAAAACCACCCTGTACTTCCAAGATTGCATTCTCTGTTTTATCCTTAATCCTATTAATCAGTACTCTACCATACACTTTTCCAACTACACTCAACAAACTAATACCTCTTGAATTACAACACTCATGCACATCTCCCTTACCCTTATATAGTGGTACAATACATGCACAAACCCAATCTACTGGTACCATTGACAACACAAAACACATATTAAACAATCTCACCAACCATTCAAGTACAGTCACACCCCCTTCCTTCAACATCTCAGCTTTCACACCGTCCATACCAGATGCTTTTCCTACTCTCGTTTCATCTAGTGCTCTCTTCACTTCCTCTATTGTTATCTCTCTCTCATTCTCATCTCCCATCACTGGCACCTCAACACCTGGAACAGCAATTATATCTGCCTCCCTATTATCCTCAACATTCAGCAAACTTTCAAAATATTCCGCCCACCTTTTCCTTGCCTCCTCTCCTTTTAACAACCTTCCATTTCCATCTTTCACTGTCTCTTCAATTCTTGCGCCAGCCTTCCTTACTCTCTTCACTTCTTTCCAAA
>NC_090730.1:49867722-49868998 GCF_036898095.1 Palaemon carinicauda
ATCCCTGTCTCAGCCCCACTCTCACCGGAAACCAATCGCTCACCTCATTTCCTATTCTAACACATGCTTTACTACCTTTGTAGAAACTTTTCACTGCTTGCAACAACCTTCCACAAACTCCATATAACCTCATCACATTCCACATTGCTTCCCTATCATATGCTTTCTCCAGATCCATAAACGCAACGTACACCTCCTTACCTTTTGCTAAATATTTCTCGCATATCTGCCTAACTGTAAAAATCTGATTCATACAACCCCTACCTCTTCTAAAACCACCCTGTACTTCCAAGATTGCATTCTCTGTTTTATCCTTAATCCTATTAATCATTACTCTACCATACACTTTTCCAACTACACTCAACAAACTAATACCTCTTGAATTACAAAACTCATGCACATATCTCTTACCCTTATATAGTGGTAAAATACACGCACAAACCCAATCTACTGGTACCATTGACAACACAAAATACATATTAAACAATCTCACCAACCATTCAAGTACAGTCACACCCCCTTCCTTCAACATCTCAGCTTTCACACCATTCATACCAATGCTTTTCCTACTCTCGTTTCATCTAGTGCTCTCCTCACTTCCTCTATTGTAATCTCTCTCTGATTCTCATCTCCCATCACCGGCACCTCAACACCTGGAACAGCAATTATATCTGCCCCCCTATTATCCTCAACATTCAGCAAACTTTCAAAATATTCCGCCCACCTTTTCCTTGCCTCCTCTCCTTTTAACAACCTTCCATTTCCATCTTTCACTGTCTCTTCAATTCTTGCGCCAGCCTTCCTTACTCTCTTCACTTCTTTCCAAACCTTCTTCTTATTCTCTTCATATGACTGACCCAGTCCCTGACCCCACCTCAGGTCAGCTGCCCTCTTTGCCTCACGTACCTTGCGCTTTACTTCCACCTTTTTCTCTCTATATTTTTCATACTTCTCTATACTATTATTCTGCAGCCATTCTTCAAAAGCCCTCTTTTTCTCTTCCACTTTTACCTTCACTCCTTCATTCCACCATTCACTGCCCTTACTCATGCTGCCTCCAACAACCTTCTTGCCACATACATCACTTGCAATCCCAACAAAATTTTCTTTTACTAACTTCCACTCCTCCTCTAAATTACCAGTTTCTCTTACTCTCACCTCGTCATATGCCATTTTCAACCTTTCCTGATATTTACTTTTTACCCCCGGTTTTATTAGCTCTTCAACCCTCACTAGCTCCCTTTTACATCCACCTACTCTATTCCCCCACTCTTTT
>NC_090730.1:49869498-49876998 GCF_036898095.1 Palaemon carinicauda
GTTTCCCCCTCTGGTGGAGGGACAGAACAACAGAGGTTTTTTAGTCTGAGTCCGTGTTGTCTGGCTTGGGGCAGAGTTCCCCTCGCTGACCTAACACTTATAAAGGGAGCTTAGCTCCCTTAGGTCACTATCGAAGGTTTCTGTAGTTATGATTCCTCCTTTTGTGATCGACCAGACTAAGTCCTGTTGCTGTTCTTGGGGAGGATAAAATCTTCCCTTGGGAGTAGCAACGCCTTCCTTGCTTTGGTGCTTTGGAAGCTGGCAAGTATTGCTGGCCCTTTCCCTTAGATCTCCCTTAGGCTAAGACAGAGTTCTTGGCTGCGGGTGATCTGTCACTAAAGCAAGGTTGGCAGGACCCTTTTGTCCCTTCCCCCTCTATCTCCGTAATGGCCTTGCCATTACTGTACTGTACCTTGCCGGCCGGCAGAGCTGGCCGGCAGGGGTATTACTGTACTGTACGTCATTCTACTTCTGGACCTAGTATAGGTTGGGATGTGGAATTGACTAAGGCCATTGCCGGCCGGCTGAGATGCTGGCCGGCAAGGGTCTTATGTTTTCGAGTGCTGCCCGGACCTCTCTTGGTCCCTCATCCATGCCTGCCGACAGAGCCGGACGGCATTGGTCAAGGAAGCCTGAATTAAGTTTCTCCCCTTCCTTATATGCACTCTTTCGGTTGCCGGGCTTGGGGGGTTGTGTACACTCTTATCCCGGCATCCATTCTATTTTCTTCTAGTGCTGTACCTGTCCCGGCTGCCGGCCTATGAGGCAGACAGCCGGGCAGGTGTAGTCTTCTGGTTCTTTTGCTGCCGGCTGGCATCGGTCTTGTACCTTTGCCGGCCGGCTTATGTCAGTCCTTGTCTGCCGGTCACCAAGAGTGTGGCCGGCAGCTAGGTACTACCTTGTGTAGTTACTGGCCGGCAGTCATTGCCGGCCAACACTGGCTGTTGCTGGCCGGCAGCTACTGCCGCCGGCACAGGCATTTGAACCAGAAGGCTGCCGCCCTATAGCTGTTAAGTAGTATACTTTAAAGCTAATTGTGGTGTGTGCCGGCCTGCAAAGGCAGGCCGGCACACATCCTCCTATACTGTACTAGTATTCTTCTGTATAGCATATACAGTAAGAAGAAAACTATAGTAAAAGTTTAGGTACAGCACTGTATCTTCTAACACTATTGTGTTTTCTTGCACAGCCCTTTGCTGTTGCCCTCAGACAGGAAGCAGAGTTCTTCCCCGTCTATTATCCAGGATTTTAAAATCATTGCCTAGGTGTGAGCTCCACCTGTTTCCTCTGGAAACCTTGCATTGGTTACTCTAGTAGAGATAAACCAATTTTGATTTTATTATCTGGAAAGCTGCAACAATGGGTTGTGAGGGAAACACAAGTGTGTGTCTTTCCTTTATGAATTGTTATGCTATACTATGCATATCCAAGTGATACATAGTTCACTTGATACTCATGGAAATTTTTTCTCTTTACAGGAGGACCCTCCGAAGTGCGGAAATGTTTTCTGCAATGTCCGTAGCAGGAACCTCTGCGGACATGAGTGTTGTAGGAGACACGCAGCATGCGCTGTCTCCAAGGATGATCTCCAGTATTGGGACCCTCAGGTATGTACTGTATGCACTAACCTGATTACTGAGGCTTTTGATTCCCCTAGAACGGCGGAATCAAGGGATATAGCTAGGGAAAAGCTCCGTACTTGGGTAAGGGGCTTCAAGAAGAACACCTCTGGCCCTTATCTTCCTAGTGAGAAGATGAGGGCGTATCTTTTTCCCCAGGCATCAGCTGAAGCAGTGATTCCCCAGCCTCAAGAGGAGATCCCCCAAGACCTAGTCCAGGTGGACGAGGAAGTCGCAGATGCGATGCAAGACATCCAGTTGTGTGACAGGATGTCTGAAGTGGACGAAGGTTTGGAAGAAGACCTCCTGGCAGAAGGTCAGGATCAAGTTCAAACCCCGGATGTCGCAGAGGATGGGGTCGACGAGGTGTCGGCTACTCCGGTTCAGATGCCGGAGCCCATCCCCTCAACATCCGCTGGTCTCCCAGTAGAACTGGGACAGGCCCTCTCTTCGATTGTTGGAATGATCCAACAAATGCAGAAGGAGAATCAGGAGAAGGCGGCTGCAATGGAACTGCGTATGCAGTCCCTAGCAGAATCACATGGGCCCCGGAAAAGGCTCAATGTGAAAGACCTTCCCATATGCTCAGATGCTAACCCATGGAGGTATGCTGAGCACATGCCAATGACGACTGGTAAGATCGTCATTTCGGATAAGCTGGGTTCAGTTCTCCTAGAGGAGGTAGAATTCTGGCCCAGCAAGGCATCATATCCGGACTGCTATGTCCGGCTGAGAAAAGAACCAGCTTCAAGGGAGGAGACAGAGCCGAAAGAGGTCATTATTATGGACCACGCTAAGGCTCAAGCCCTACTTTCATCCTCGATGAAAGAGAGGGGCTTCTCGAATTCGAAGGTAGCAGCATTGAGCAAGAAGCTCCCTTCTTTTGTGTCCTCTTCTGATAGAGCCTTCCCCTTTTTACAAAAAGGGTTTGCGGCTGTCCTAAAGGCAATCGAGGCCGGCAAGCCTTGCCCCTCCCTGGAGGAGTGTAAACCCTTGTCGCTGGCTCTGCCTATGGACCACAAGGACTGGAAGGATGTCCATCTGACATTCTCAGTGGGAAAGTTGGAGGCTGATATTGCCGGACGGCAATTCGGCGAGGACCTCCCCAAGTTGTCCGAATTTCTTTTACGAAGAGAGTTCGAGACAAAAGAAAGACTGGCTGCCTCAATGTCTCATCAGACTACTCTTGAGACGATGGCAAGTGACCCTAAGGTCCATGAAATGTTCATGGTAGTGGCTAAGTCTCACCTAGCCACAGTGACGAAGGACCTTTATGGCTTCGTCAAGGCAAGGAGAGCTTGCAGGGAGTTCGTGTTCACCGGGGCTTCGGTGAGACACGAGCCAAGGAAGTTAATATCCTCCAACATTTGGGGAAAAGACCTTTTCCCTACCGATGTGGTCAAAGAGGTTGTTGATAAGGCCGCCGTGGAGAATAGAAACCTTCTCCAGAAGTGAGGCCTGGCTATCAAAAGAAAATCTTCCCTGGATGAGGGTCCTCAACCAAAGAGGAAGAATATGAGGACTAGGCTACCGTCTCGGCCAGCCAAGCCTTATAGACAGCAACAGCAACTGCAATTGCCTTTGCCTCCAGTGCCCCAGATGGTGGCACAAACCCCGACTACTTTTCAGTGGGTACCCCAGGCTGTGCCAGGTCAGTCAACCACATTCACCCCAACGTTCGAAGGACAGTCTTCTTCCTTTCGTGCAAAACCTAGAGGAGCAGCCAGAGGCTCGTCTAGGCGCCCCTCAAGGGGAAGGGGATTCAGAGGTGGTCGTGGTCAGGGAGGCAAGACCTCAGGACGGCAGTCCAAGTGAAACGATACCGGTAGGAGGGAGACTAATGAAATTTTGGGATCGCTGGACCTTCGATCCCTGGGCCCAAAGCCTACTCAAGAATGGACTGGGTTGGAGCTGGTACAGCACTCCACCCCCATGCCTTCGGTTTTTCCAACACTCCACCCCCATTTTGGAGGAGTACGTTCAAGAACTGTTGGAGAAAAATGTGATCCGAAAGGTGAAGTCCATCAAATTCCAAGGGAGGCTGTTTTGTGTTCCCAAGAAAGACTCGGAAAAGCTCAGAGTCATTCTGGACTTGTCACCACTCAACAAGTTCATAGTGAATTGCAAATTCAAGATGCTAACACTGCAACACATAAGGACCTTACTGCCCAAGAGGGCATACTCAGTCTCTATAGACTTGTCAGACGCCTATTGGCACATCCCAATCAGCCGTCGACTCTCCCCCTACCTAGGGTTCAGGCTACAACGGAAACTGTACGCCTTCAGAGCCATGCCATTCGGGCTAAACATAGCCCCAAGGATTTTCACGAAGCTTGCGAGCGCAGCTCTCAAACAATTACGCCTAAAGGGAATTCAGGTAGTAGCCTACCTGGACGACTGGCTGGTGTGGGCAGCATCCGAGACCGAATGCTTGCAAGCTTCCAGTCAGGTGATCCAGTTCCTAGAGTACCTAGGCTTCAAGATCAACAAGAAAAAGTCTCGACTTTCTCCATCCCAAAAGTTCCAGTGGCTGGGAATCCACTGGGACCTTTTGTCACACAGTTTCTCCATCCCAATGAAGAAAAGGAAGGAGATAGCGGGCTCTGTCAAGAGACTTCTAGATTCCAAAAGGATATCAAGACGCGAACAGGAGAGGGTACTAGGCTCTCTCCAGTTTGCTTCAGTGACAGACCCAGTGCTAAGAGCACAGCTAAAGGATGCAACCGGAGTTTGGAGAAGGTATGCATCAAACGCGCGAAGAGACCTGAGAAGACCAGTGCCGCCTCGGCTACGTACTCTTCTCAGACCTTGGTCCCAAGCCAGACATCTAAAGAAGTCGGTTCTTCTTCAGCCACCTCCCCCGTCGATGACGATTCACTCAGACGCCTCAAAGGAGGGATGGGGAGGTCACTCTCATCGGAAAAAAGTCCAGGGGACTTGGTCCAAGCTATTCAGGACCTTTCATATAAACTTTCTAGAAGCTATGGCAGTGCTCCTTACCTTAAAGAAAGTCTCCCCGCGTCACTCGATCCACATAAGATTGGTGACAGACAGCGAGGTAGTTGTGAGATGCTTGAATCGACAAGGGTCGAGGTCACCACCTCTCAACCAAGTGATGTTAGCCATTTTACGATTGGCAGAAAAGAAGAAGTGGTACCTGTCGGCAGTTCACCTTCAAGGAGTCCGCAATGTGACAGCGGACGCTCTATCCAGGTTCACACCGATAGAGTCGGAATGGTCCTTAGACGCAGGATCATTTTCCTTCATTCTGAATCAAGTCCCAGAACTGCAAATAGACCTCTTTGCGACGAAAGACAACAAGAAGTTGCCCCTGTACGTGTCCCCGTAAGAGGACCCCTTAGCGGAAGCAGTGGACGCAATGTCCCTCGACTGGAACAGGTGGTCCAGGATTTATCTGTTCCCTCCTCACAACCTTCTGTTGAGGGTCCTCAACAAACTGAGATCCTTCAAGGGGGTAGCGGCAATAGTGGCCCACAAGTGGGCGAACAGTATGTGGTTCCCCTTGGCGTTGGAACTACAGATGAAGTTCGTGCCGCTACCACATCCAGTTCTGACCCAGCGAGTTTGAAGTCGACTGTCTGCGCTTCATTACAGAAAACCCAGACCCTGCAGCTCATGATTTTCTCGCCCTAGCGGTGAGAAAGCGTTTCGGGATTTCGAGAGCCAGCATAGACTTCCTAGAGGAATACAAGTGCAAATCGACTAGAAGGCAATATGAGTCATCTTGGAGAAAGTGGGTGGCCTTTGTAAAGGCAAAGAATCCGCAGGAGATCTCAACAGACTTCTGCTTATCTTTCTTCATCCACCTCCATGGCCAAGGATTGGCAGCTAACACGATTTCAGTGTGTAAATCGGCTTTGATGAGACCCATTTTATTTGCCTTCCAGATCGACCTAGGTAACGAGATCTTTAATAAAGTTCCGAAAGCCTGCGCTAGGCTCAGACCTTCAGCACCTCCAAAGCCCATTTCATGGTCTTTAGACAAAGTTCTTCATTTCGCCTCCCTGTTGAGCAATGAAGAATGTGCGTTAAAGGATTTAACGCAAAAAGTTATTTTCCTATTTGCACTCGCGTCCGGGGCCAGGGTTAGTGAGATCGTAGCCCTCTCGAGAGAGGCAGGTCGTGTTCAGTTCCTGGATGGGGGGGAGCTGAACCTGTTTCCGGATCCTACGTTTCTCGCCAAGAATGAGTTACCCACCAACAGGTGGGGTCCCTGGAGAATCTGCCCTCTGAAAGAAGATGCATCTCTATGTCCAGTAGAATGCCTAAAGGTCTATCTTCGTAGAACTTCAGACTTCAAGGGTAGTCAACTATTCAGGGGAGAAACATCAGGCTCAAATTTATCTCTGAATCAACTCAGAGCGAAAATGACATATTTTATTCGCAGAGCGGATCCTGACAGTACACCCGCAGGTCACGATCCGAGGAAAGTTGCCTCATCCCTAAATTTCTTTAATTGTATGGATTTTGAACATCTCCGTTCATACACGGGCTGGAAATCTTCCAGGGTGTTCTTTCGCCACTATGAGAAGCAAGTAGAGGAACTTAAGAGATCTGTGGTAGCAGTGGGTCGTGTAGTTAACCCTACTGTTTAACTCTGCGAGGAACAGTGGTCTTAATTGGGACGATTAAGTCCAGGGTGAGTGTGTAGGTACATACTGTACTACAAACTAAATGAGGGCACCAAGTGCCCATATAGACTGTTCCTTCCTTCAAAGGTGAACCTTGCATAAGTTCAGACATGTGTGCCAAGCGTTTCTAACGCTAATGTGATTGATTTGTAATACAGATTTTTTATGACTTGATACCTTGGTATCTCATTAAAGTGGTGTTTAATGGTTTTTCTTTCAGATAAACAAGTTCTGTTTACTATCATACTTATGCTTAAAGTTTTGGGTTACCCTCTTTTATATAAATATATATATTTGTTGTTAACCTGTCTGTTTATTATCTGTCAATAAACTTGTTCTTGAGAACCTTGCGTCTCTTTCACCTGTGTCAATTTATTGGTATAATTGAGCATTTAATTCTATGTATCTTATCTGGGATAATTCTGATAGAATTGTTCTGTTTTGCAAGCTATGTTGCATTGGTTTATGTAAGTCCCCTAATGGGAGGACTCCGTCCCATAAAGGGACGAGGGCGGTTTTATTAGTTTCTTCCTATGCGGATATAAACCTTGGTCCAATACAAGTATTGTGCGGATGACTGGTCAATATATTGACGCAGTGGTTCTATACAAACTATGCTTTACTTAATATAGGGCGAGACCACTATATTAGCTTGCCTGATATTCATACATAGATATATGTACTCTTCGAGACTTTCCAGAGTCTAGTAGGACTCTTCCCTGTAGGGGGCAGGAAGCTCTAACATAGTTTATAGTTAGTTGAAAAGATGTATAACGGTAACATCTTAGGTCTCTAGGTCTAGTCGACCGGGAATAAATATCTCCGGGGAGTACGGCACGTTCTGAGAATCCACAGATACAGTAATGCTCTGGTACACTTCCATCAGGACGACATGGCTTGAGCCCAAAAAACGGATTTTGAGCGAAGCGAAAAATCTATTTTTGGGTGAGATAGCCATGTCGTCCTGATGGACCCGCCCTTGCCTTTCTAAGAAAGGGCTGTAGGACCCCTCCCTACATACAGTATCTGTAGCACCTCGTGTACGCTACAAGGAATACAGATGGCGCCAGGATTGGCGCCAGGCACGCATACGAATCGGGGGATTGGGAAGCCTTGGGAGCGGCTCCCCCCTTTTTCTTTCCCGAATTCGTATCTCGTCAATCTCCCTCCTACGAGACGAATCTCTATTCAGGTAGTAGATTGCCATGTGACGTGTCTAGAATACGTCC
>NC_090730.1:49879498-49886998 GCF_036898095.1 Palaemon carinicauda
ACATATTTTTTTTCCTCTTCAATAACTATGTTATATGCTAATCTGTCAAGGTATTCCTCGTGCATATAAATTCATATATTTTCTAAGTCTAGATTCTTAAAAACTTATCCCAAGCTAAATTATTCGAAACATGCTTATAAGAGGTTTTTAAGAATTCAGATTGAGAAAATATAGGAATTGATGACAATGAGGAATACCTTAACAGATTAGCATATGACCTAGTTGTGTTCAGTAAATCATGGGAGGAAGTAAAAATTGTGATAGAAAATTTTAATGAAAAACAAAAAAAGTAGGACTTCAAATAAATAAGTGTAAAACTAAGATAATGTTTAATAAAAATTAAGAGAAACAACAGATAAGAGTTATGGACAAACCTCTTGACATTGATAATGAATATATGTACTTATGGCATACAGTAACTTTTTCCCTACCTTAGGACACGAGACCGAAATTAAAAAAAGGATATGCATGGGATGGAGAACATTTGGTAAACAAAATGAGATTGTGGAAAATTAAACACGACGTTCTCTAAACTTAAAACTAGTTAATCAGATGGTCCTGCCAGTTTCGACTTATGCATCAATAATTTGGAGCCTTACTAAAGCCTTAAAAGATAAGCTAATTACCACTCAAAGAGCAATGAAAAAATACTATGGGAATAACACCAAGAGAGAAAAAAATAACAAGGATAGTAAAGCAATCTAAAGTAAAGGATATTCTAACAACCTGTAAAATAAATAAAATTTACATGAGCAGACTATATAAAGATAATGACAGATGACAGATGGACATTAAGAATAACAGAATGGGGCCTATAGATTGCAAAAGAAGCAGGGAAAGGAAGATATGAGGATGGATTGATTGACTACGAAAGTTTGCAGGTTTTGGACTGGCATGTTAAGACCATAGACAGAAACAAAGGGATATGTTTGGGGTCTTTGTTTAGCAGTGGACTGTTAATGTCTGATGATGATGATGATGATGACGATAACGTGATGATGATATATATTGTCACTTAGAACAAGAATAAAGGCATTGCAGTCAGGGAGCAACGGCCTATAGCCACTTAAGAGATGGTAATAGCAGCTTCAGACAACGTTGCTAGACGGTGACTAGTTGGAGTTATAGGAAAGTCAACACAATCCTTTCAAACTTATTGTTTTGGCTACCAGGTCGAGGTGAGAGAGGGATTAAGTCCAAATGGCAACGCCAAATTACTCCAAATTAGAAAATTGAGTCTATCACCACCTTCAACAACTGAGTTGGAACTCTAAACCGCACCCAAAAAACTTTAATAACAGGACCTCCCATCAAGCGGCATATATATATATATATATATATATATATATATATATATATATATATATATATATATATATATATATATATATATATATATATATATATATATATATATATATATATATATATATATATATATATATATATATATATATATATATATATATATATATATATATTTCGAATCAAGACCTGGTACAAGGCCGGTAACAATGTCTGTTCAATCACATATTATTATAGTATGGGAGGCCTGTTTTTATTTCTCTTCAATAAGCTAAACTTTTAAGCAAAATATTTAAAATAATTACACTGCGCTAACATTATCAGCTGTGAGTCAAATTAAAAATAGAACAGTAAACAGTAGCTTCATTCGTTGCATCCACGTCTTCTGATATACATTATTTGACACATACTACCTTGCTTAAGATTAACTATCCACATGTTGTGTATTAATTGGTAGCAGTTATAAAAGGTGAAAAAGATGTATTACGAGAAATGTGCTTTAAAATTGATGGTCAAAATAGACGACAGAAGAAAAATGGACCTTTACCTGGAACCAGCTTAAGGAGAAGTCTGACAAGAAGAAGAAGGAAAAGAAGAAGAAGAAGAAGAAGAAGAAGAAGAAGAAGAAGAAGAAGAAGAAGAAGGGGGGTAAGAGTAAGATGAGAATCTAATATCACCTTAAATACAAAAAACAGATTATAGGGCTAGCACCCAACAGTGATTCAAAAGAAGAAGAGATATACATGGGAACTACGAAGATGTCAAAGAACCATGGATACGAAAAAGGATAAAGACACTACCCTCCTACATATGGGGCATATCACGGTAGAGGGTGTGGATGACAAGGATCGGCAAAGGGAAAGGACAGCAGAGATGAAGCCACAACGAAAAATAGCCAGGTGAGAAACACAAGCCACATCCCATCGACGTCCAATAAGGTGGGAAGAAACAGGTAACGTCCGGAAAGGGATTAATCGCAGCAGGAAAAAAACGGGACAAAAATCTGCCGCAACAGCCAGGGTATGGGTGCCCTGACACTTGTCCGACTTTTTGCTACAAATTTGTCATGGCAAGTCGTGACATTCTGTGGCACGAACTGGGAGGCTCCATCACTGTTCAAGACGAGTTCACGCATAGTTCACGATGAGTTCACAACGAGTTCACGAATAGTTCACGAATGCGTCCCTGTTCGTGTCCACATTGACACGAACTGGCATGACGAGTTCCCGACGAGTTCAGGCATTGATTGAGCATAGTTTGCGCATTTCCAGCATTGGCCCGACGAGTTCACGACGAGTTCATACATAGTTTGCACATAATTTGTGCACTTCCCGCATTGGCACGACGAGTTCATATAATTCGGATGGTGTTGTGTCAACTAGGCCACACCATATAAAAACGGAGCCTCTCCAACCCTTGGACATTCTTGGATTGGCTTTGAAAGAGACAACCATGCTTACTGTCAGAGACACCATTGCAAAGAGGAGAAGATACCTATACTTGGCAGCTGCTCTAGCCATTGTTGAAGAGCAGCAGAAAAGGCTGGCAGAAGTAGAAGAGCAAGAAAAGGCAACCCCACCTCGAAGAAAGACACAATCAGCACAAGGGCTGATCAAAGTTAATTATAATTAGGTCATGTTTTCTACCACAACAATATATAAACGTTTTCCCTATTGATGCAAGTAAAATTAAGTCACCCTCAAATCGAAAATACAAATAATGTGAGTACTTTGAGAAAATCGCTTATAATTTTTTTCAGCTGAAAATAATATGATGTCACCTGCACAGAGAGAGAGAGAGAGAGAGAGAGAGAGAGAGAGAGAGAGAGAGAGAGAGAGAGAGAGAGAGAGAGAGAGATAAATTCCATCGGTTTTTATTATCATTATTATCATTATTGTTACTATTTTCATCATTATTATTAGCTAAGTTATAAACCTAGTTGGAAATCAAGATGATATAAACCCAGGTGCTTCAACAAAGAAAATAGCCCAGTGAGGAAAGGAAACAAGGGAAAATAAAATATTCCATAAGTAACAACATTAAAGTAAATATTTCCTTTTTAAACTATAAAAACTTCAACAAAACCACAGAAGTGCCTTGTAAGCTCTATATATACCCCCACAATGACGCGAGTGCCACTGTCGCGCAGTAGTCGTGAATTGTTTGTGAACTGTTTGTGATCTGTTCGTGAACTAATCATAAACTGTTCATGCCATGCGCAAACTGTTCGTGAAGTGAGTAAAATAGTCATGAACTGTTCTTGCCATGAATGCGTGAAGTACACGTGACCATGTCAGTGAATGGCACGGCCATGCTGTGACGCGCGCATATTCGTGAACATGTCATCAACTACTCGTGAACCGTTCGTGAACAGTTCGTGAACTATTCGGGGCAGTTTGTGACAGTCGTAGCATGGCATGCATTGCCCCACACTGGCAAGAATCCTGACGCATCGTCCCGCCGAGTTCACGACGAGATCACGAACAGTTCGCGCATAGTTCACAACTGGGTCACGAAATTTTGTCGTGACTAAAATTTTGGACATTTCAAAATTCTCGTCACGACATGCCATGATGTCACGACGGGTTATGAACACTTCACGCCAGTTCACGACGAGTTCACGCATTAGCACGACTCGAGTCCTGACAATGCATGCCACAGATTCGTGCAAGTGTCAGGGTGGCAGAAGGAAAGCATCACAAGGCACCATCCCCACCTCAAAAGGAGAATACAATGCCACGCCTGCATGAAATGGAGACGCTATGCCTGCAACTGTAAAACGTTCACTCCCCAATCAAGGGAACAATAGCATCTCGTCGTCAAGTCTACGGTGTGGTAAGACAGTTCTCTTCTTGCCTTCACTAACATTGGAGGTTCACACAACAGCGCCGCAATAAGATACAACGTGCCAACGAAGCACCAAGACGCCTAATAAGCAGGATGATAGCCCATTATATGAATTAAGTCACGCGGCAAATTGCTATTACAACCTCCAGTATTCTTGTTTGCTGAATCTGTTGTAAAAGTTACCTTAGGTTCAGAGAAAGAAAGTTATAAATTTTTCATTGATTAACTTTTAATAATTGTCAAAGTAAAATTAAGCATTTTCTTTTTCTTCACAAAGAAATTATCCTGCTTGTGTAATATTTCAAGTGTTTAAAAACTTAAGTAAGGATTAAACTTATTGAGGATAAAGAAACTATTACTTTTATTGTCAAATAAAGAGTTAACATTTTGCATGACTTCTTTTTTGTATGTTACCCATTCATATATACGATTTCTAACATTTCCTGCCACAAATCTCAAATGTTTTTTTTTCTCTTTTTGTGCGAGTATGATTGCAAGTCAGAAGGTTTGTTTTAAAAAGAAAAAGTAAAGATGATAAAGTTTATCCAGTCGATATTAGCAAAGTTTATGCATCACATGTTAATGGAAGTGTAGGGAATCATTAAAAATTACCAGTAAATCAATTATCAAAGACTAATACACGTATTTCTGATGATATACCATTTGCGTATGCTTTTAGCTAAGAATAATAAGGGAATGTATGTTAGTTATGATGATTATAGTAACATTTTAATGACATTTGCTCTTACGTCACGCTCACACTGTTGGCGATCACTTAGTACTTGAATCATTAGTAAGAATTTCAGAAGGGAATGTCCATCTGATATTCCGTAAATTGTCATCCTAGGCTATCCTGATAAACAAAAAGGGGAACTTGTGCTTTATTAAGCGTAGTGTCTATATAATTCCAATTGCTGACAGGCAGTTAACCAATTTGTCACGCATAGGGAAGTTAAGAGACCCTACACTTAACTGAACCAAATTTAAGGGATCTATAAATGAATCGAGTCACCAAAGCTTTATTCTGATCGTTGTTATCAATATTATATTTATATACGGCAATGTCAGAATCCGGTAACACCAGGCAATGGCACCGAATCATTCAGGGAAATGTCATCAAATAATATGCCAGGAAGTATGAGTGATTTTAAAAACAGGTCAATTCAATTAAAAAAATGAACTGAATGAAGCGAAAGCAGAAAATATGTCAGATCCTGGTCCTAAGCATTATGTCGTGGCACGCACTGATCTTGTTGAGTATTGTGCGCAGGTTGCAATGATGGAAAAATAATGTTTTTAAACTAACGCAAATTTCATCAACACCTGTGCAAGGATTGAACCTTCGTTTTCAACCCCCCAACCCCCACCCCCAAACCACCAACCCCCAACCATCCCACCCCCACCCCACACCCACACCCCCACCCCACCCCACCACAGAAAATTGGTGTGCAGGAAGAGTCCGTAAATTGTAAGCAAATCGAATAATGGTTAAACTTGTCAGTCTCTTCCCTAATCGTAAAATATAAACTGAGCAGAGTGATTAAAGTCTATTAATTATGAGAGAAATAAGTTGCTCTTAGAGTTTTATCAGCTAATTTCATATCACACTTATATATCATGATTAAACTACCATTCAAGTCGTTATGAACGACCCCTTATAATAAACACCAGCAAAAACAGAAATTTGCGCCTAGATGTGAAACTTCAATAATCAGATATCCGAAATATGTTTTCTTTCCTGTTGTCAATATCAACAGTCTCACAGCTGATGAAATATACAAAGGGACAAGTGTGTTAGTTCCTAACAGTTGTTAAACAACACCTGGCCTGTACGTCACCATAACACACAGAGCAGCAAGTTAGTTACTCTTACAGGGGGATCATGAGAAAAATAACACATTGAGGAGAGAGAAATAGGGAAAAGACTGGAAATACGTGTGAATAAGCTTGACATATGATGCAACACATTGGAAGAATAAATAAATTAGCCGATACTAGTGTAAAGGAGGAAAAGCCAAATACATAAGACAAACGAAAATGTTTCCTGTAGTAATGACCTAGGCAAAATGATGTGTTTAACTGATTGGCAATTTTATTCATTAAGGCAAACTGTGACAATGAGACAATCCACGTTAGTGAATTGTATTGTTTAAGGTAGATGTAAATTTAAAAAAAGGAAATAGTGAAACAACTTATTTTCTGGGTGTTTTATACTTGTTCAAAGAGGAATGATCAGTCAAGTGGGCAGGAGAGTGCAATTGGAAATTCTGGGTATGTCAGAGTTTGTGATAGTTCTCATGTTAGTATTGATATTTATGTTAATAAGTATTCCTGATTTGTGTAATTTTATTGTATTGTAAAAATGAGAAACACTCATTAGTAAGCTGTAGGCCCGTTAACTTGGAGGCAAATGTTAATTCTAGAGTTGAAGTTAGACCCATAGCTGTTTGTTCGATAAGAATTACAAAGGAGAAAAGATACGTATGTATACGACGATGCAAAATACACGCTAAGTATGGGGGACAAGGTAATATGCCGAGTGTGTACCGTTGCTTTAGTTGAGGAATTTGCAAAATATATTATCTTATACTTTAATTGCCAATTATAATCGACATTTTTCTGGAGTTCCACATTTGCATGTTATGTGTGTTTTAGGTTTTACTGTGTTTATTTTCTTAGTGTAATGATATTCTTATTCTTTGTTGAATTCACCATCTAAAATTGTGGGTTGTAAGTTGAACTGAGTTTTATGGTGTCATGTGTATTTGGATGTATAATAGTTTCAGAATTCGTGGTTTGACAAAGGTATAAGGAGGAGACTATCGTATTTCATTTAACCAGTAATGAGAATAGGGTGATTTAGTTAGTGTGCAAGTTAATCAAAAGACAATAAGTCATTTTTTTAAATAGTTTTGTTGGAAATATAAACATTTTAAGATTCGTGTATGCTTGTGATTGTGTATTTGATTTTGTAAATTTGATGACTTAATATGAATGGCTTGCTAACTGACTCTATCGAAAACATTGTGAGAATAATGTGCGTAATCTTATACAACAATCAGTTGAGATATTGTCATTTAAGTAGGTTGCAAGTATAGCAGAGAGAGAGAGAGAGAGAGAGAGAGAGAGAGAGAGAGAGAGAAAGAGAGAGAGAATGTTCATATAAGTCTGAAAAAAACTGGGAAGAATTATATTTAAATAATAAAGTCAATAAAATAGATTTTCATTTTCCAAGTGGAAGAAAGGGGAACTGCGAAAAAATCATTAACCAAAATGATTCCTTATTTGATGTTCCTATCACCTCTTGAGATTTGAAATGTCATACAAATGTTAGGTCACCTTTAATTT
>NC_090730.1:49896998-49900148 GCF_036898095.1 Palaemon carinicauda
ATTTTTCCTTCGGTAGTGTCTCTTTCGCCAATTCGTCCGAGAAAAGACGTGTGCGTATTTTGCGTGATACCGGTGCAGCTCAGTCTTTGATTCTAAGGGAGGCATTACCTTGTAATTTTGTACCCAAAAGTGGGAATTTGTGTTATTGGCTGGTTTTCCTGATTCCGTAAAGTCGTATGCTATTGAGAATTTTAATTTAATCTGCCCTTCCTTTGCAGGGAATTTGAAATTGGCCATAGTTGATAAATTCCCGGTTAAGGAGGTTGATGTTGTGTTAGGGAATGATGTGGCTATGAAGAATAATAATTGTCCGATATTGTTAAACCCTGATAGTGAAGTAGCAGCAGTTACTCGTTCTAGTGCTAGAATTGTTGACGCTGCAGAGTCAACAATTGATGTAGATTTAAGTAGTTTAGATCGTAGTGATAGCCTAGCTGTAGATCTTGGAATGTTAACGGACAAGTTAAATTGGACTACTGAAGAGCTAATCAAAGCCCAGAAAAAGGAGTTTCGGGAACTCCCTATCGAGTCAGGGGAGGTGTCTGATATGACTGGTCCCAAATTTAAGATATTTAATAATATTTTATATAGGTTGAGTAGGCCTATGGGGGTGGATAATGTTGATTATGAAATTGTGAAACAGATAATGGTTCCTTTTGGTTACAGGAAGGAGTTAATGTCATTGGCACACGAAAGTGGTCTGGCCGGCCATTTTGGAATTCATAAAACTTCTTGCAAATTGTTAGGGAATTATTATTGGCCGAAGTTGAAGTCAGATGTAAAGAAGTTTGTCAATAGTTGTTATGTGTGCCAGAGGGTCGGTAAACCCAATCAGCGGATTCCAAAATCGCTTCTATGTCCTATTCCTGTAGTTTCCGAACCTTTTATGTAAGTCATTATTGATGTGGTTGGACCATTACCGAAGACGCGTAGTGGTAATGAATATATTTTGACAATCATGGATAGGATGTCTCGATATCCCGAGGCAATACCACTACGTACAATAAAAAGTGTTAAAATTGTAGATGTACTAATTGACTTTTTTACCAGGTTTGGGATGCCTAAGATTATTCAATCGGATTGTGGTTCTAATTTTGTTAGCAGGTATTTCAGAGATAAAATGGCAGAGTTGAATATAAAGCATGTGACCTCTTCTCCATATCATCCGGAAAGCCAGGGAGCTCTGGAGAGATTTCATCAGACCCTGAAATCCATGGTAAAGAAATATGTTTGATTAATGGTTCTGAATGGGATAAGGAATTACCTTATTTGTTGTTCGCTTTTCGTTCTGTCCCAAGTCAGTCTTTAGGTTTTTCGCCTTTCAGCCTTGTGTTTGGCCATTGTGTTCGAGGTCCTCTTGATGTGGTTCGTGAGTCTTGGGAGGGAGACGTCCCTGAGGTTAATTTATTGGATTATGTGTCTAATCTAGGCGATAAATTAACCAAGGCTTGGAAATTTGCGGGTGAAAACTTATTATGTAGCCAAAAAAGAATGAAGTTTTTCTTTGATAGAAGGTCCAAGGCACGCGACTTTGCGGTAGGCGATAAAGTACTGGTTTTGTTACCCTTCCCAGGGAATCCATTGAAAGCTTCTTTTTCAGGTCCTTGGAAAATTTTGAAAAAAATAAGTGAAGTTAACTATTTAGTGGAGACACCTCAAAGAAGGAAACCTTTTCAACTGTGTCATGTAAATATGTTGAAAGCTTATATGGAACGGGAAAAAGTCATTCCTGTGGCAACTATTGGGAACACGGTAGATTCTGAGAACAATAACCATTTTTCTTTTTCAGAGGGGGAGGGTATTGGTGATAATTGTTTTAATGGATGTGAATGGCAGTCGGATAATAGAAAGTCTTTGGAAAAATTTTCGGGAGTAATTTCACATTTAGGTAAGGAAAAACAAAGGTCTTTGAAAAATTTAGTATCTAATTATAAAGAATTATTTTCGGATGTACCGGGTAGGACTTCGGTCCTTGAACATGATGTAGAGGTAGGTAGCGCCGCTCCTGTGAAACAATCTCCTTACAGGTTGAATCCCTTCAAAAATGAGGTTGTAGCAAAGGAAGTGGATTATAGGCTAAAACATGACCTAATTGAACCTAGTCAAAGTCCTTGGTCATCACCTGTAGTATTGGGTAAAGAAATCCGACGGTGATTTCAGGTTATATTTTGATTACCGTAAGTTGAATGAGTTATCTAAATCTGATTGTTATCCATTACCTCGAATTGAGGATTGTATTGATCGAATGGGGAAGGCCAAATACATTAGCAAATTCGATTTGTTGAAAGGTTATTGGCAAGTTCCTCTTTCAAAGCGGGCAAGGGCCCTGTCTGCTTTTGTAACACCACAGGGATTGTTTCAATGTAAAGTTATGCCGTTTGGTATGAAGAACGCGGCTGCCACCTTCAGAGGTTAATAAATACTTTAGTCCATGGTTTAGAAGGATGTGTTGTGTATATTGATGATATTGTTATTTATAGCGATGATTGGGAAACCCATTTAAAACGTATTAGGGCACTATTTGAGGTGTTGAAAAAGGCAAATTTGGTAATTAATTTAAAGAAAAGCGATTTCGCAAAGGCGAAGGTGGTATATCTGGGTCATGAAGTTGGTAATGGTAAAGTTGCTCCTAAGCAGGCCAATATCGAAAGTATTGAAAACATGGTAGTCCCTAAATGTAGGAGGGATGTCAGAAGATTCCTTGGTTTGAGTGGGTACTACCGAAGGTTTGTTAAGAATTTTTCGAATATAGCCGATCCGTTAACAAATCTCTTGAGAAAGAATATAGCATTTGTCTGGACGAATGAAACGCAAAGGGCTTTTGATAATTTAAAAAGAGTTTTAATTAATTTCCCTGTCTTGAGACTTCCTGATTTTGACCTTCCTTTTTCCCTTGCCACGGATGCAAGTGACATTGGTGTAGGAGCAGTGTTGTTGCAGAATGACGAGCAGGGAGTTTCTCATCCTGTCGCATTCTTTTCAAAAAAATTGTCCTCCGCCCAACTTAGGTATTCCACTGTGGAGAAAGAGACTCTTGCGTTAATATTCGCTATTAATCATTTTCAGGTTTATCTCTCCTCCTCAGATACACCTATTAAGGTCTTGACAGATCATAATCCCCTGACCTTCATCAGCAGATACAAAAATAAA
>NC_090730.1:49900648-49918148 GCF_036898095.1 Palaemon carinicauda
TGCCGATTTGACAAGAAATAGCAAGTTTGTATTTTGTGATCATCTTACCGGGACCTACTGTGTATATATCTTTAATGTGTCAGTAATAAAGTTGCTCAGTTGCAATCATCTCGCCTTTAACTCACAACCTACTCTTAGCCCGTCACAAAATGAAAGGAAATGTGCGCTATGAGGAGCTTGAAACTCTTGGTGTTGAAATATCCATGAAGACATACGAGTGAAAAGAGAGCTAATGATATATTGCAAATGGAGATAAGACATTCAGTAATAGTAAAATGAGTATTGCAGTTGCTGTATATATATATATATATATATATATATGTATATATATTGTAGTAGCTCAACATCCTCAACATCCGGATCTCAGTATTGATAATGTTTCTTTAAATATGTATGACTCTTTCAAAATTTTAGGTGTGATTCTCGACAGTAAATTTACTTTTGAGAAACATATAAGGTCTGTGTCTTCTTCACTTGCACAAAAAGTAGGCTTATTGAGAAAGTCTTTCAAGATTTTCGGTGATAAATCTATTCTGAAGAAGTGTTTTGATTCTTTCATTCTACCTTGTTTTGAGTATTGTTCTCCTGTCTGGTCTTCAGCTGCTGATTTTCATCTTAATTTGTTGGACAGAAACTTACGTTCTATTAAATTTCTTATTCCTGATCTAGATATTAATCTCTGGCATCGTCGTTCAATTAGTTCATTATGTATGTTGCATAAGATTTTTCATAACTCTGACCATCCTTTACATTCAGATCTCCCTGGACAATTCTATCCTGTTCGTAATACTAGGCAGGCAGTTAATTCTAATAGCCAGGCCTTCTCCATCACGAGGCTCAATACTACGCAGTACTCTAGAAGTTTTATTCCAGCTGTAACCAAGTTGTGGAATGATCTTCCTAATCGGGTGGTTGAATCAGTAGAACTTCAAAAGTTCAAAGTTGGAGCAAATGCTTTTTTGTTGACCAGGCGGACTTGAGTCTTTTATAGTTTATTTATGACATATTTGTTTTTGATGTTGTTAATAGTTTATATATGACATGTCTGTTTCGACGTTGTTACTGTTTTTAGAATGATTTATTGTTAATTTGTTCTCTTCATTTATTTATTTCCTTATTTCCTTTCCTCACTGGGCTATTTTTCCCTGTTGGAGCCCCTGGGCTTATAGCATCTTGCTTTTCCAACTAGAGTTGTAGCTTGGATAGTAATAATATATATATATATATATATATATATTGTAGTAACTGTATATATATATATATATATATGTATATATATTGTAGTAGCTGTACATAATATATATATATATATATATATATATTAAGGGGTTGGTTGCCTGATGCGCCCTCTCCAATGCCCATTCAAATGAAGGGCCAGGTCACTTCCAACAATGCCACCAGAGCCTCGAAAGAAGTGGTTAGGGTTCGATCCCAGGTATGATGAAGATATTTATTTTTATTTGAGCACGATATTGTGTTGATTTTAATCCATATTGACTCATTGGGGTTATTTCGAAGTAAATGCTATCAATTATGTCACTTAGTACGCCGGCAAGTCGGGGAAAACTCGCTAGTAAGAGACTGATATCTTGCCAAGTAAATCCTGAACTGCACTTAGCAGTAAGGTTCCGACTTATTTTGAGCCACTGGCGGCCTGGTTTGTTAGCGACCTAGTCTCTCATTTGAAAGGGCTAGGGTTCGATCCCATGTATGAGGTAGAAACTTATTTCTATCATGAGCACCGTATTGCATGGATTTTCATCTATATATATATATATATATATTGTAGTAGCTGTATATATATATATATATATGTGTGTATATATATATATATATATATATTTGTATATATATTGTAGTAGCTGTATATATATATATATATATATTTATATATATATATATATATATATTTATATATATATATATATATATATATTGTAGTAACTGTATATATATATATATATATATGTAGTAGCTGTATATATATATATATATATATATTAAGGGGTTGGTTGCCTGATGCGCCCTCTCCAATGCCCATTCAAATGAAGGGCCAGGTCACTTCCAACAATGCCACCAGAGCCTCAAAAGAAGTGGTTAGGGTTCGATCCCAGGTATGATGAAGATATTTATTTCTATTTGAGCACGATATTGTGTTGATTTTCATCCATATTGACTCATTGGGGTTATTTCGAAGTAAATGCTATCAATTATGTCACTTAGTACGCCGGCAAGTCGGGGAAAACTCGCTAGTAAGAGACTGATATCTTGCCAAGTAAATCCTGAACTGCACTTAGCAGTAAGGTTCCAACTTATTTTGAGCCACTGGCGGCCTGGTTTGTTAGCGACCTAGTCTCTCATTTGAAAGGGCTAGGGTTCGATCCCATGTATGAGGTAGAAACTTATTTCTATCATGAGCACCGTATTGCATGGATTTTCATCTATATATATATATATATATATATATACATTACAGATTTTCTTATTATTGAAAATTTTGCGAGTAAAAAATTAAAATTTTATGTTTTAGATATCAAACTGAATAAGAAGTAGAAACTAGAGATCAATTAATTGCATCCACCAACAACATCCCTTACAGACGAAGAAAAAATTAAGATCGGTAGACATGTAAAGGAAAGCATTAAACTTGATTATGTTTGGTTTGGGTGATTTCGATGCTAAAGTAGGTCAAAAGAAGAGAGGAGAATCTGCAGTAGGTAAATTTGGAGTAGGTACAAGGAATGGCAAGGGAGTTATGTTTATACAAATTGTTTCTATTACCACCTCCAACAACTGAATTAGAACTTGAGATGGCATGCAAGAAATCCTAATGAGAACACCTCACATCAAGAGGCAGATAAATTTTTTTGTGTGTGTTGTCGTTCGAATCAAGAGCGAGTCCATGACAAGTAACAATATGTGTTCATGACAAGTAACAATATGTGTTCACGCACATATTATTATATTATGTGAGACCTGTTTTCCTTTCTCTTCAATAAGTATGTTATATGCTAATTTGTCAAGGTATTCCTCATGCATATAAATTCATATATTTTCTAAGTCTAAATTCTTAAAAACTTATCCCTAGCTAAATTATTTAAAGCATGATTATAAGAGGTTTTTAAGAATTCAGATTGAGAAAATATAGGAATTGATGATAATGAGGAGGAATACCTTAACAGATTAGCATATGACATAGTTATGTTCAGTAAGTCATGGGAGGAATTAAAAATGGTGATAGAAAATGTTAATGAAAAAACAAAAATGTTAAATAAAAATGAAGAGAAACAACAAATAAGAGTTATGGACAAACCTCTTGACATTGATAATGAATATATGTACTTATAGCATACAGTAACTTTTTCCCTACTCTAGGACACGAGACCGAAATTAAAAGAAGGTTTTGCATGGGATGGAGAACATTTGGTAAACAAGATGAGATTGTGGAAAATTAAACACGACTATATCTAAACTTAAAACTAATTAATCAGATGGTCCTGCCAGTTTCGACTTATGCATCAATAATTTGGAACCTTACTAAAGCCTTATAAGATAAGCTAATTACCACTCAAAGAGAAATGAAAAAAATACGATGGGAGTAACACCAGGAGAGAAAAAAAGAGCAACAAGGATACTAAAGCAATCTAAACTAAAGGATATTCTAACAACCTGTAAAAAAAATAAAATCTACATGGGCAGAATATATAATGATAATGACAGATGACAGATGGACATTAAGAATAACAGAATGGGGGCCTAGATATTGCAAAAGAAGCAGGGAAAGGAAGATAAGAGGATGTATTGATTGACTGGGAAAGTTTGCAGGTTTGGACTGGCATGTTAAGACCATAAACAGAAACAAAGGGACATGTTTGGGGTCTTTGTTTACCAGTGGACTGTTAATGTCTGATGATGATGATGATGACAATAACGTGATGATGATATATATTGTCACTTAGAACAAGAGTAAAGGCATTGCAGTCAGGGAGCAACGGCCTATGGCCACTAGAGAGGTGGTAATAGCAGCTTCAGACAACGTTACTAGTCGGTGACTAGTAGGAGTTATAGAAAAGTGTCAACACAATCCTTTCAAACTCTTAGTTTTAGCTACCAGGTCGAGGTGAGAGAGGGATTAAGTCAAAATGGCAACGCCAAATTACTCCAAATTAGAAAATTGAGTCTATCACCACCTTCAACAACTGAGTTGGAACTCTGAACCGCACCCAAGAAACTTTAATAACAGGACCTCCCATCAAGCGGCAGATACTTTTTTTTTTTTTTCTATTTTGAATCAAGACCGGGTACAAGGCAGGTAACAATGTCTGTTCAATCACATTTTATTATAGTATGGGACGCCTGTTTTCATCTCTCTTCAATAAGCTAAACTTTTAAGCAAATTGTTTAAAATAATTACACTGCGCTAACATTATCAGCTCTGAGTCAAATTAAAAATAAACCTTGTTCTTGGTAAACAGTAGCTTCATTCCTTCTACCCACGTCTTCTGATATACATTGTTTGACACATACTACCTTGCTTAAGATTAACTATCCACATGTTGTGTGTTAACTGGTAGCAGTTATAAAAGGTGAACAAGATGTATTACGAGAAATGTGCTTTAAAATTGATGGTCAAAATAGACGACAGAAGAAAAATGGACCTTTACCTGGAACCAGCTTAAGAAGAAGTCTGAACATAAGAAGAAGGAAAAGAAGAAGAAGGGGGGAAAGAGTAAGATGAGAACCTAATATCGCCTTAAATACAAAAACCAGATTATAGGGCTAGCACCCAACAGTGATTCAAAAGAAGAAGAGACATACATGGGAACTACGAAGATGTGAAAGAACCATGGCTTCAAAAAAGGATAAAGACACTACCCTCCTACATATGGGGCATCTCACGGTAGAGGGCGTGGATGACAGGGATCGGCAAAGGGAAAGGACAGCAGAGAAGAAGCCACAACGAAAAATAGCCAGGTGAGAAACACAAGCCACATCCCATCGACGTCCAATAAGGCGAGAAGAAACAGGCAACGTCCGGAATGGGATCAATCGCAGCAGGAGAAAAATGGGACAAAAATCTGCCGCAACTACCAGGGCATGGGTGCCCTGACACTTGTACAACTTTTTGCCACAAATTTGTCGTGGCAAGTCGTGACATTCTGTGGCACGAACTGGGAGGCTCCAGCACTGTTCAAGACGAGTTCACGAATGGTTCACGATGAGTTCACGAATAGTTCACGAATAGTTCACGAATGCGTCCCTGTTCGTGTCCACATTGACACGAACTGGCATGACGAGTTCTCAACGAGTTCAGGGATAGATTGCGCATAATTTGTGCACTTCCAACATTGGCACGACGA
Source organism: Palaemon carinicauda (assembly GCF_036898095.1). Lineage (NCBI taxonomy): Eukaryota > Metazoa > Arthropoda > Malacostraca > Decapoda > Palaemonidae > Palaemon > Palaemon carinicauda. Next base: position 49,906,009 of record NC_090730.1, read on the forward strand.
GTTCACGACGAGTTCATATATAGTTTGCGCATAGTTTGCGCACTCTCCGCATTAGCGCGACGAGTTCATGCAATTCGGATGGTGCCGTGTCAACTAAGCCACACCATATAAAAACGGGGCCTCTCCAACCCTTGGCCATTCTTGGATTGGCTTTGGAAGAGACAACCATGCTTACTGTCAGAGACACCATTGCAAAGAGGAGAAGATACCTATACCTGGCAGCTGCTCTAGCCATTGTTGAAGAGCAGCAGAAAAGGCTGGCAGAGGCAGAAGAGCAAGAAGAGGCAACCCCACCTCGAAGAAAGACACAATTAGCTCAAGGGCTGATCAAAGTTAATTATAATTATATCATGTTTTCTACCTCAACAATATATAAACGTTTTCCCTATTAATGCAAGTAAAATTAAATCACCCTCAAATCGAAAGTACGAATAATGTGAGTACTTTGAGAAAATTGCTTTTAACTTTTTTCAGCTGACAATAATACGATGTCGCCTGCACAGAGAGAGAGAGAGAGAGAGAGAGATTCCATCGGTTATTATTATTATTATTATTATTATTATCATTATTATCATTATTAGCTAAGTTATAACCCTAGTTGGAAAAGCAGGATGATATAAGCCCAGGTGCTTCAACAAGGAAAATAGCCCAGTGAGGAAAGGAAACAAGGGAAAATAAAATATTCCATAAGTAACAACATAAAAGTAAATATTTCCTTTTTAAACTATAAAAACTTCAACAAAACCACAGAAGTGCCCAGGAAGCTCTATATATACCTCCACACAACGACACAAGTGCCACTGTCGCGCAGTAGTCGTAAATTGTTTGTGAACTGTTTGTGATCTGTTCGTGAACTAATCGTAAACTGCTCGTGCCATGCTCGAGTTCAGGGATAGATTGCGCATAGTTTGTGCACTTCCAGCATTGGCACGACGAGTTCACGACGAGTTCATATATAGTTTGCGCATAGTTTGCGCACTCTCCGCATTAGCGCGACGAGTTCATGCATTTCGGATGGTGCCGTGTCAACTAGGCCACACCATATAAAAACGGGGCCTCTCCAACCCTTGGCCATTCTTGGATTGGCTTTGGAAGAGACAACCATACTTACTGTCAGAGACACCATTGCAAAGAGGAGAAGATACCTATACCTGGCAGTTGCTCTAGCCATTGTTGAAGAGCAGCAGAAAAGGCTGGCAGAGGCAGAAGAGCAAGAAGAGGCAACCCCACCTCGAAGAAAGACACAATTAGCTCAAGGGCTGATCAAAGTTGATTATAATTATATCATGTTTTCTACCTCAACAATATATAAACGTTTTCCCTATTAATGCAAGTAAAATTAAATCACCCTCAAATCGAAAGTACGAATAATGTGAGTACTTTGAGAAAATTGCTTTTAACTTTTTTCAGCTGACAATAATACGATGTCGCCTGCACAGAGAGAGAGAGAGAGAGAGAGAGAGATTCCATCGGTTATTATTATTATTATTATTATTATTATTATTATTATTATTATTATTAGCTAAGTTATAACCCTAGTTGGAAAAGCAGGATGATATAAGCCCAGGTGCTTCAACAAGGAAAATAGCCCAGTGAGGAAAGAAAACAAGGGAAAATAAAATATTCCATAAGTAACAACATTAAAGTAAATATTTCCTTTTTAAACTATAAAAACTTCAACAAAACCACAGAAGTGCCCAGGAAGCTCTATATATACCTCCACACAACGACGCAAGTGCCACTGTCGCGCAGTAGTCGTGAATTGTTTGTGAACTGTTTGTGATCTGTTCGTGAACTAATCGTAAACTGCTCGTGCCATGCGCAAACTGTTCGTGAAGTGTGTAAACTAGTCGTGAACTGTTCTTGCCATCAATGCGGGAAGTACATGTGACCATGTCAGTGGAAAGGCACGGCCACGCTGCGACGCGCGCATATTCGTGAACATATCATCAACTACTCGTGAACTCGACGTGAACCGTTGGTGAAATATTCAGGGCAGTTCGTGACAGTCGTAGCATGGCATGCGTTGTCACGCACTGGCACGCATCCTGCCGCATCGTCCCGCCGAGTTCACGATGAGTTCACGAACAGTTCGCGCATAGTTCACAACCGGGTCACGAAATTTTGTCGTAACTAAAATTTTTAACATTTCAAAATTCTCGTCACGACATGCCATGTTGTCACGACGGGTTTACGAACACTTCACGCCAGTTCACGACGAGTTCACGATTCGTGACAATGCGTGCCACAGATTCGTGCAAGTGTCATGGTGGCTGGAGGAAAGCATCACAAGGCACTATCCCCACCTCAAAAGGAGAATACAATGTCACGCCTGCATGAAATGCCTGCAACTGTAAAACGTTCAATCCCCAATCAAGGGAACAATAGCATCTCGTCGTCAAGTCTACGGTGGGGCAAGACAGTTCTCTTCTTGCCTTCACTAACATTGGAGGTTCACACAACAGCGCTCCAATAAGATACAACGTGCCAACGAAGCACCAAGACGCCTAATAAGCAGGATGTTAGCCCATTATATGAATTAAGTCACTTGGCAAATTGCTATTACAACCTCTAGTATTCTTGGTTGCTGAATCTGTTGTAAAAGTCACTTAAGGTTCAGAGAAAGAAGGTTATAAATTTTGCACTGATTAACTTTTAATAATTGTCAAAGTAAAATTAGGCATTTTCTTTTTCTTTTCAAAGAAATTGTCCTGCTTGTGTAATATTTTAAGTTTTTAAAAACGTAAGTAATGATTAAACTTATTGAGGAGAAAGAAACTATTGCTTTTATTGTCAAGTAAAGAGTTAACATTTTGCATGACTTCTTTTTGTATGTTACCAATCAAATTCACGATTTCTAACATTTCCTGCCACAAATCTCAAATGTTTTTTTTTTTTTTTTTTTTCCTTTTTTGTGCGAGTATGATTGCAAGTCAAAAGGTTTGTTTTAAAAAGAAAAAGTAAAGATGATAAAGTTTATCCAGTCGATATTAGCAAAGTTTATACATCACATGTTAATGGAAGTGTAGGGAATCATTAAAAATTACCTGTAATTCAATTATCAAAGACTAATACACATATTTCTCAGGAAATAACATTTGCGTATGCTTTTAGCTGAGAATAATAAGGGAATGTATGTTAGTTATGATGATTATAGTAACATTTTTGACATTTGCTCTTACACTGTTGGCGATCACTTAGTACTTGAATCATTAGAAAGAATTTCAAAAGGGAATGTCCATCTGATATTTCGTGAATTGTCATCCGAGGCTATCCTGATAAACAAAAAAGGGAACTTGTACTTTATTAAGCGTAGTGTCTATGAAATTCCAATTGGTGACAGGCAGTTAAGCAATTTATCACGCGTAGGGAAGTTAAGAGACATTCCACTTAACTGAACCAAATTTAAGCGCTCTATAAATGAATCGAGTCACCAAAGCTTTATTCTGATCGTTGTTGTCAAAATTATATTTATATACGGCAATGTCAGAATCCGGTAACACCAGGCAATGGCACCGAATCATTCAGGGAAATGTCATCAAATAATATGCCAGGAAGTATGAGTGATTTTAAAAACAGGTTAATTCAAATACAAATGAACTGAATGAAGCGAACGCAGAAAATATGTCAGATCCTGGTTCTAAGCATTATGTCATAGTACGCTCTGATCTTGTTGAGTATTTTGCGCAAGTTGCAATAATGGAAAAATAATGTTTTTAAACTAACGTAAATTTCATCAACACCTGTGCTAGGATTGAACCTTCGTTTTCAAACTCCCCCACCCCCTACCCCGCTAAACCCCCCTCCCCACCCCCCACCCCCACCCCCACCCCCCATCCCATCCCACCCCAGAAAATTGGTGTGCAGTAAGAGTCCGTAAATTTTAAGCATATCGAATAATGGTTATACTTGTCAGTCTCTTCCCTAATTGTAAAATATAATCTGAGCAGAATGATTAAGGTCTATTAATTATGAGAGAAATAAGTTGCTCTTAGAGTTTTATCAGCTAATTTCATACCACACTTATATATCATGACTAAACTACCATTCAAGTCATTATGAAAGACCCCTTATATCAAACACTAGCAAAAACAGAAATTTGCGCCTAGATATGAAATTTCAATAATCAGATATCCGAAATATGTTTTTCTTTCCTGTTGTCAATATCAACAATCTCACAGCTGATGAAACATACAAAGGGACACGTGTGTTGGTTCCTAACAGTTGTTAAACAACACCTGGCCTGTACGTCACCATAACACACAGAGCAGCAAGTTAGTTACTTTTCATGAGAAAAGTAACACATTGAGGAGAGAGAAATAGGGAAAAGACTGGAAATACGTGTAAATAAGCTTGACATGTGATACAACATATTGGGAAGAATAGATAAATTAGCCGATACTAGTGTAAAGGAGGAAAGGCCAAATACATCTGACAGATGAAAATGTCTCCTTTAGTAATGACTTAGGGCAAAAATGATGTGCTTAACTGATTGACAATTTTATGCATTAAGGCAAACTGTGACAAGGAGCGTTAGTGAATTGTATTGTTTAAGGTAGATGTAAATTTAAAAAGGGAAATAGTGAAAACTGAACTTATTTTCTTAGGTGTTTTTATAATTGTTCAAAGAAGAATGATCAGTCAAGTGGGGCAGGAGAGTGCAATTGGAAATTCTGGGCATGTCAAACTTTGTGATAGTTCTCATGTTAGTATTGATATTTATGTTAATAAGTATTCATGATTTGTGTAATTTTATTGTATTGTAGGAAGGAGAAACACTCATTAGTAAGCTGTAGGGCCGTCAACTTGAAGGCAAATGTTAATTGTAGACCTGATGTTAGACCCATAGCTGTTTGTTTCAATAAGAATTAAAAAGGAGGAAAAAATACGTTTGTATCCGACGATGCAAAGTACACGCTAAGTATGGGGGACAAGGGTAATATGCCGAGTGTGTACCGTTGCTTTAGTTAAGGAATTTGCAAAACATGTTATCTTACACTTTAATTGCCAATTATAATCGATATTTTTCTGGAGTTCCACATTTGCATGTTAGTGTGTTTTAGGTTTTACTGTGTTTATATTTTAGTGTAATGATATTATTATTCTTTGTTGAATTCACCATCTAAAATTGTGGTTTGTAAGTTAAACTGAGTTTTATGATATCATGTGTATTGGGATGTATAATAATTTCAGAATCGTGGTTTGACAAAGGTATAAGGAGGAGACTATCGCATTCCATGTAACCAGTAATGAGAATAGGGTTTGATTTAGATAGTGCGCAAGTTAATCAAAAGACAATAAGTCATTTGTTTAAATAGTTTTGTTGGCAATATAAACATTTTAAGATTCGTGTATGCTTGTGATTGTGTATTTGATTTTGAAAATTTTATGAGTTAATATGAATGGCTTGCTAACTGATTCTATCGAAAACATTGTGAGAATAATGTGCGTAATCTTATACAACAATCAGTTGAGATATTGTCATTTAAGTAGGTCGTAGGTATAGCAAAGAGAGAGAGAGAGAGAGAGAGAGAGAGAGAGAGAGAGAGAGAGAGAATGTTCATATAAGTCTGAAAAAACTGGGAAAAAATATATTTTGATAATAAAGTCAATAAAATAGATTTTCATTTTCCAAGTGGAAGAAAAAGGAACTGCGAAAAAATCATTAACCAAAATGATTACTTATTTGATGTTCCTATCACCCCTTAAGATTTGAAATGTCACACAAATGTTAAGTCACCTTTAATTTGGTTAGGATTTGCAATGACTCATAGTAGTCTCGAGAGGTGTGATTCCTACGTCAACTTATACATATCCCACAACAGATTAAATTTGGGAGTCATTGACATTTCATTAGTTGCTAGTTATTGTTATATTAACACTGCTGCTGTATTGGACGGTTTCTCTAAAATTTATCCATAGTAGTATCCGCTGAAATGCGGATAGGCATGTCTTGTCATCTCGAGAATAAGGAAACTTGTGTATTGTTGTAGTTATGTTATAATAATACTACTTTCTGAAGTGGATCTGCAGAAGGGGGACAGGGATGGCCGTCACCTTGAGAGTAAGTGAACCCTTCCCTATTACAGGACTTTATGCCTTGCAAATCCAATGTAAGTCTCCAAGGGAGGAAATATGAAAAGTATCCAAGCCATTATAGCCATTATGGGGCTTTGTTCAAAACTTCATATGTGCATGGCTTTTTTCATTATATTTCTATGTGAAAATTTCTGTAATTAACATTTAAATATTTACCTTTTATATTCGTATGTATAATGACATGTATATACATGTACTATATTGTAAATTTCTTTCACACTTGGGGGGTTTTCCAAGCCTATGTGGATGGCGTAAAAAGGACATCAAAAGCTCTTCAATGGTCTAATAGACCATCCAGTATGTTCTGAATAGTCTGTCAGCATTTAAAACTCACAAACGCTAAGGATCCAATGTCAAGTATATATGTTTTAACTTTTATTTAATCTGAAAACTCATATCATGTCAATAGAAACAGAAAGTTGTTGACATCTCTCGCTCTTTTAATTTAACAGTTTTTATTCAAGGAGACTTCAGTGGCTATACTTGATTTTTGCATCCTTTGTGATAACGTAAATTATTGTTTCTCAGAATCGGGGGGAGTTAGAAATGAAACTAGGGTGGGGAGTTTGTCCCGTTAAACGAGAATATAAGCGTTGAGGTCAGGGAAAAACGATTTATGACCCATTGAGAAAGGGTGACAACAAATTCAGACAGCGTTGATAGACGCTGCCTAGATGAAGGTGAAGAAAAATGTCAACATAACCTATTTCATCGCATTGTTTTACACCTATAAGGGGAGGAAGGCCGAAAGACAGCGTCAAATTATTCCGAAACAATGAGACTTGCATAAATAAATCTGCTACTACATCCAACAACTGACCGGGGGTCCAAAACCTAACCAATGAAATTTGAATAAGAAGAGCGCAGGGCAAAAGGGGAATCGATTTTTTTGTGAATTTCCCCTCACCCCTCTTCACTAAGACTGGTTTATTAGGCACAGTACTTGATATATTTACGGTGTGCTAATATTATCAACCCTGAGTTAAAGTTACTTTTGTCTTTCAATAGTAGCTTCTTTATATACACACACATATATATATATATATATATATGTGTGTGTGTGTATATAAATTTATATATATATATATATATATATGTGTTATATATATACTATATGTATATATAGATGTATATATATATATATATGTGTGTGTGTGTGTGTGTATATAAATTTTATATACTATATGTATTATATAGATGTATATATATATATATATATATATGTGTGTGTGTGTGCGTGTGCGTGTGCGTGTGTTTGTTTGTGTGTTTATACTGTACCAACCGTGTTTCACACAATTGTACATAATTCCTTTTGTATATAGTATGCTTGTATCTTCGCTCTTCCCTCGTACTAAAACGAACATGAAAATTCATGTGTGGTTTTTCCTCTGTAATATTGTCTGTCTTGTGAACTTGTTATGTCCTGTTGCCTTGAGGTTTTGTATATAAGGAGAATGTTCTACAATAATATAACTCAGTCGATTGCATCCTGCCTTTGAGTTCACAACCCTCTCTCGGCCGTCACATTGGTGACCCCCGGAAGTCGACTCGCTCCCACCGCCTTCAACCCCCACCCCCTCGCCCCTTCATCGTTAGTACTATGGAGGACTCTACGGCAGTTGGTGCTGCGGCCGCTCCATTCAAACTTTCATCGTTTGCAAGCAGAGAGGCGTTTGCTTGGTTTCAACGCGCTGAAGTCCAGTTTCGTATCAGGGGCGTGACTCGCTCAACCACCAAAGCGGATTATGTTCTCGCGGCAATACCCGAGGACACCTTCCCAGAAATATCCGACTGGCTTTGTGAACAAGGAGACACCCCAATAGCATATGACGCCCTCAAAACATACCTTCTGCAGCAGTACTCGCCGTCGCCAGCCGCCCGTATAGCAAAGCTTTTTCAGCTCTCGCAACAACCGTTGGGGAACCAAAGGGCTTCGCTTGCCCTCAGGGAAATGACCAGTATCGCTCGCCTTCAACCTGCCGCAGACGGCTCTCCTCGTGAGGTGAACCTACTCCTAGCCCTTTGGATACGCCGTTTACCCGAACCTGTACGCGCTGCCATACCCGATGTCGATAGTTTACCCATAAAGGACTTGATGACCAAAGCCGGCGCCCTTATGGACAGCCACTTCAAGACCTCCATCAACGCCTCCACCCCTGACGAAGAGGATGCCTATTCAACGTCAACCGAAGCTGACATGAATGCCGAAGGACATACACGCCTACCCCGTGACGTGCCGAAGCAGCGACGAAGCCGCCTACCACCCACCAATCGCTCGCGCCCCAACGAACGACTTCTCCAGCCACGTACTACCTCCCATCCGCCGCAGTTTTGCTACTACCACTTCAGGTTCGTGGCAACCGCGAAGAAATGTGCCAAGGATTGTCAGTGGCCAAAAAACGTGTAAGTAGGCCATCGCTTGTGGCGGTGGCCTCCCGTGTTTCTAATCTTTTCTTTTTACAGGATGCAGGAACGGGCGTGCGATTTTTGGTAGACACGGGTGCTTGTCGTTCTCTTTTGCCAAGGAAACTCTTCAAGGCACAACGTAGTCTGTCTACATCTGCCGACGTCCGCTTGGTAGCTGCCAACGGATCTGCGATACCCACCTACGGTTACGAGAACCTCACATTATCGTTCGGAAACGGTAAATTCAATTGGAAGTTTCTCGTTGCTGACGTCACAATGCCAATCCTCGGTGCGGATTTCCTCTCTCATTTCCACCTTCTGGTCGATGTCGCCCACCGACGATTGGTCAACGCAGACTCGTACTTGTCGACACCTCTTCAACCTGCCCCCTCTAACCTCGCTCTCCACATCAACGCACCCATGGATGCCTACGCCCACCTTCTCACGTCGTACCCGGAAGTTTTCCGTCCAGAACTTCGCCAAACGCCCACGATTCCTGGCAAGCACGGTATTTATCACCATATCAAGACGACGGGACCCCCAGTCTTTGCAAAATTCAGACGTCTGGCACCGGAACGATTGGCAGCCGCCAAACAGACGTTCGCCGAAATGGAAGAAATGGGCCTTTGCCAAAAGGCCTCCAGCCCATGGTCGTCACCCTTACACATCATTCTGAAGAAAGAGTGCTCCCTCCGTCCGTGCGGGGATTACAGGCACCTGAACATGCAAACAGGACCGGATCACTACCCCCTCCCAAACATTGCCGACGTGACCTCCTACCTGCACAAAGCAAAGGTTTTCTCTACGCTCGATCTCAGGTGCCTATGAACCCAGAAGACATCCCTAAGACTGCCATCACCACTCCGTTTGGTACATACACCTTCAATTACTCCTGTTTTGGCCTTCGTAATGCTGGGGCCACGTTTCAACGTCTCATGGATGGCATCTTAGGGGACCTCCATTTCTGTGTATGTTATGTGGACGACATACTTGTGTTCTCCTCCTCAAAAGAGGAACACCTCCGTCACCTGCGCATCGTGCTCGACGCCTTCAACAAAACGGCCTTGTAGTCCGGTACGACAAGTGTACCTTTGGCGCCAACGAAGTATCGTTCTTAGGGCACCGCATCACTCCTGAAGGTGTCCACCCACTCCCTGAGAAGGTAGCAGCCGTTCAGAACTTCCCCGTGCCCTCGACCGTCATAGCTCTGCAGGAATTCTTGGGCATGATCAACTATTATCACCGTTTTCTGCCAGCCATTGCCGCCACTCTTGCTCCCCTCTACGCCTCCCTCAAGGGCAAGCCGAAGGACCTGAAGTGGGGTCCCCTTCAAGAAGCAGCCTTCTGTAATGCAAAGAAGGCCCTATCAACTGCTGCGGCTCTCACTTTTCCTATCCCACACGCCCCTCTCCTTCTCTCCACCGATGCCAGCGACGTCGCTATTGGTGCAGTACTCGAGCAGGTGGTGAAAGGCTCGCCCCGCCCATTGGCCTTCTTCTGCAGAAAACTGTCCAAGGCAGAATCGGGTTATTCTACCTTCGATCGAGAATTGCTGGCGGTGCACTTGGCTGTCCGTCACTTTCGCCATTTCTTAGAAGGTACGCCCTTCGTCATTCGCACAGACCACATGCCTCTGGTGCATGTCTTCACTTGACAGTCTGACGCCTGGTCCGCCCGTCAACGCAGACATCTCTCCGCCGTGGCTGAATACAATTGCACCCTCCAATACGTCCCTGGGAAAATGAATCCCGTTGCCGATGCCCTGTCAAGAAACACGTTGGCTGCCGTTCAACTGGGATTGGATTACAATGCCCTGTCTGAAGCCCAACGACAGGATCCAAAGTATCAAGCTTGTAGGACATCCTGCACGTCCCTCCGTTGGGAAGACTTTCCCCTCGAAGACTCCAACACCACCCTCCTCTGTGACGTCAGTACTGGTAGACCGCGACCTTGGATTCCTGCTCCCATGCGCCGAGAAGTGTTTGATTTCATTCACGGCCTTTCACATCCCTCGTGCCGTTCTACTGCACAGCTGCTGAAGGCAAAAGTTCATTTGGCACGGCATTTCTAAGGATGCTAAGGATTGGGTCCACGCCTGTACTTCTTGCCAAACTTCCAAAGTACATTGACACACGGATTCAGGAGTGGGCACCTTTCCTCAACCTCAGCGTCGTTTCGCACACATTCACGTCGACGTTGTAGGCCCCCTACCCACATCACAAGGACATCGTTACCTGTTTACGGTCATAGACCGCTCCACTCGTTGGTCTAAAGCCATTCCCATGGAAACTGCAACGGTCCGCCTCATGTACATCTGCCTTACTCTCTGGATGGATTTCAAGATTCGGTATCCCTGAGCATATTACTTCTGACAGGAGAACCACTTTCACCTCTCAATTGTGGACGTCATTAGCGAATCTCCTGGGCATCACCCTACATCAGACAACGGCCTACAACCCCGCTGCCAATGGAATGGTTGAACGTTTTCATCGCACCCTCAAAGCAGCTTTGATGTCCCGCTGCAAGGATTGCAACTGGTTTACTCAGCTTCCCTGGGTCCTCCTGGGACTAAGGACCACTCCTAAAGAGCCCTCGACGTCTCGGCAGCTGAAATGGTGTATGGCGACCCCTTGGTCGTCCCTGCCGAATTTTTTCCTTCTACAACCTGCTCCGACGATCTCCAGCGCATACGTCACGTCGTGGGAAAATTCACTCCGTGCCGCCAGACTTACAAGCCCCCAGAAAAGCATCACATACCAACGGACTTGCACTCTGCAACGCACGTCTTCCTGCGCAACGACGCCAGCAAGCCACCACTAACGCCCCCTTACACGGGCCCTTTCCTTGTGATCCGACGCAGTCCGAAAGCATTCCTCCTAAACATTCGTGGCAAAGAAGACTGGGTCTCCATTGATCGTCTAAAACCTGCTTATCTTCTGCCAGATGACCCGCCTACAGTTCGCCTCTCTAGATCAGTGCACCCTATTTAACATATACAGTAGGTCATTTTTAGGGGGGGAGCCATGTACCAACAGTGTTTCACACAATTGTACATAATTCCTTTTGTATATATTATGCTTGTATCTTTGCTCTTCCTCGCACTAAAACGAACATGAATATTCATGTCTGGTTTTTCCTCTGTAATATTGTCTGTCTTGTGAACTTGTTACGTCCTGTTGCCTTGAGGTTTTGTATATAAGGAGAATGTTCTTCAATAATATAACTCAGTCGATTGCATCCTGCCTTTGAGTTCACAACCCTCTCTCGGCCGTCACAATACTGTATATATATATATAAATATATATATATATATATATATATACAGATATATATATATATATATATATATGTATAATATATATATATATATATATATGTACACTTGTATATATAAATATAACATATATATATATATATATATAAATATATATATATATATATAAATATATATATATATATATATATATATTTATATATAAATGTATATATATATATATATATAAATATATATATATATATATATATACCGGTATATATATATATATATATACATATATATATATATATATATATTATATATATGTATATATATATATATATATATATGTGTGTGTGTGTGTGTGTGTGCATTTGTG
>NC_090730.1:49928624-49936124 GCF_036898095.1 Palaemon carinicauda
CTAACTATAAACTATGTTAGAGCTTCCTGCCCCCTACAGGGAAGAGTCCTACTAGACTCTGGAAAGTCTCGAAGAGTACATATATCTATGTATGAATATCAGGCAAGCTAATATAGTGGTCTCGCCCTATATTAAGTAAAGCATAGTTTGTATAGAACCACTGCGTCAATATATTGACCAGTCATCCGCACAATACTTGTATTGGACCAAGGTTTATATCCGCATAGGAAGAAACTAATAAAACCGCCCTCGTCCCTTTATGGGACGGAGTCCTCCCATTAGGGGACTTACATAAACCAATGCAACATAGCTTGCAAACAGAACAATTCTATCAGAATTATCCCAGATAAGATACATAGAATTAAATGCTCAATTATACCAATAAATTGACACAGGTGAAAAGAGACGCAAGGTTCTCAAGAACAAGTTTATTGACAGATAATAAACAGACAGGTTAACAACAAATATATATATTTATATAAAAGAGGGTAACCCAAAACTTTAAGCATAAGTATGATAGTAAACAGAACTTGTTTATCTGAAAGAAAAACCATTAAACACCACTTTAATGAGATACCAAGGTATCAAGTCATAAAAAATCTGTATTACAAATCAATCACATTAGCGTTAGAAACGCTTGGCACACATGTCTGAACTTATGCAAGGTTCACCTTTGAAGGAAGGAACAGTCTATATGGGCACTTGGTGCCCTCATTTAGTTTGTAGTACAGTATGTACCTACACACTCACCTGGACTTAATCGTCCCAATTAAGACCACTGTTCCTCGCAGAGTTAAACAGTAGGGTTAACTACACGACCCACTGCTACCACAGATCTCTTAAGTTCCTCTACTTGCTTCTCATAGTGGCGAAAAGAACACCCTGGAAGATTTCCAGCCCGTGTATGAACGGAGATGTTCAAAATCCATACAATTAAAGAAATTTAGGGATGAGGCAACTTTCCTCGGATCGTGACCTGCGGGTGTACTGTCAGGATCCGCTCTGCGAATAAAATATGTCATTTTCGCTCTGAGTTGATTCAGAGATAAATTTGAGCCTGATGTTTCTCCCTGAATAGTTGACTACCCTTGAAGTCTGAAGTTCTACGAAGATAGACCTTTAGGCATTCTACTGGACATAGAGATGCATCTTCTTTCAGAGGGCAGATTCTCCAGGGACCCCCACCTGTTGGTGGGTAACTCATTCTTGGCGAGAAACGTAGGATCCGGAAACAGGTTCAGCTCCCCCCCATCCAGGAACTGAACACGACCTGCCTCTCTCGAGAGGGCTACGATCTCACTAACCCTGGCCCCGGACGCGAGTGCAAATAGGAAAATAACTTTTTGCGTTAAATCCTTTAACGCACATTCTTCATTGCTCAACAGGGAGGCGAAATGAAGAACTTTGTCTAAAGACCATGAAATGGGCTTTGGAGGTGCTGAAGGTCTGAGGCCTAGCGCAGGCTTTCGGAACTTTATTAAAGATCTCGTTACCTAGGTCGATCTGGAAGGCAAATAAAATGGGTCTCATCAAAGCCGATTTACACACTGAAATCGTGTTAGCTGCCAATCCTTGGCCATGGAGGTGGATGAAGAAAGATAAGCAGAAGTCTGTTGAGATCTCCTGCGGATTCTTTGCCTTTACAAAGGCCACCCACTTTCTCCAAGATGACTCATATTGCCTTCTAGTCGATTTGCACTTGTATTCCTCTAGGAAGTCTATGCTGGCTCTCGAAATCCCGAAACGCTTTCTCACCGCTAGGGCGAGAAAATCATGAGCTGCAGGGTCTGGGTTTTCTGTAATGAAGCGCAGACAGTCGACTTCAAACTCGCTGGGTCAGAACTGGATGTGGTAGCGGCACGAACTTCATCTGTAGTTCCAACGCCAAGGGGAACCACATACTGTTCGCCCACTTGTGGGCCACTATTGCCGCTACCCCCTTGAAGGATCTCAGTTTGTTGAGGACCCTCAACAGAAGGTTGTGAGGAGGGAACAGATAAATCCTGGACCACCTGTTCCAGTCGAGGGACATTGCGTCCACTGCTTCCGCTAAGGGGTCCTCTTACGGGGGACACGTACAGGGGCAACTTCTTGTTGTCTTTCGTCGCAAAGAGGTCTATTTGCAGTTCTGGGACTTGATTCAGAATGAAGGAAAATGATCCTGCGTCTAAGGACCATTCCGACTCTATCGTGTGTGAACCTGGATAGAGCGTCCGCTGTCACATTGCGGACTCCTTGAAGGTGAACTGCCGACAGGTACCACTTCTTCTTTTCTGCCAATCGTAAAATGGCTAACATCACTTGGTTGAGAGGTGGTGACCTCGACCCTTGTCGATTCAAGCATCTCACAACTACCTCGCTGTCTGTCACCAATCTTATGTGGATCGAGTGACGCGGGGAGACTTTCTTTAAGGTAAGGAGCACTGCCATAGCTTCTAGAAAGTTTATATGAAAGGTCCTGAATAGCTTGGACCAAGTCCCCTGGACTTTTTCCGGATGAGAGTGACCTCCCCATCCCTCCTTTGAGGCGTCTGAGTGAATCGTCATCGACGGGGGAGGTGGCTGAAGAAGAACCGACTTCTTTAGATGTCTGGCTTGGGACCAAGGTCTGAGAAGAGTACGTAGCCGAGGCGGGCACTGGTCTTCTCAGGTCTCTTCGCGCGTTTGATGCATACCTTCTCCAAACTCCGGTTGCATCCTTTAGCTGTGCTCTTAGCACTGGGTCTGTCACTGAAGCAAACTGGAGAGAGCCTAGTACCCTCTCCTGTTCGCGTCTTGATATCCTTTTGGAATCTAGAAGTCTCTTGACAGAGCCCGCTATCTCCTTCCTTTTCTTCATTGGGATGGAGAAACTGTGTGACAAAAGGTCCCAGTGGATTCCCAGCCACTGGAACTTTTGGGATGGAGAAAGTCGAGACTTTTTCTTGTTGATCTTGAAGCCTAGGTACTCTAGGAACTGGATCACCTGACTGGAAGCTTGCAAGCATTCGGTCTCGGATGCTGCCCACACCAGCCAGTCGTCCAGGTAGGCTACTACCTGAATTCCCTTTAGGCGTAATTGTTTGAGAGCTGCGCTCGCAAGCTTCGTGAAAATCCTTGGGGCTATGTTTAGCCCGAATGGCATGGCTCTGAAGGCGTACAGTTTCCGTTGTAGCCTGAACCCTAGGTAGGGGGAGAGTCGACGGCTGATTGGGATGTGCCAATAGGCGTCTGACAAGTCTATAGAGACTGAGTATGCCCTCTTGGGCAGTAAGGTCCTTATGTGTTGCAGTGTTAGCATCTTGAATTTGCAATTCACTATGAACTTGTTGAGTGGTGACAAGTCCAGAATGACTCTGAGCTTTTCCGAGTCTTTCTTGGGAACACAAAACAGCCTCCCTTGGAATTTGATGGACTTCACCTTTCGGATCACATTTTTCTCCAACAGTTCTTGAACGTACTCCTCCAAAATGGGGGGTGGAGTGGTTGGAAAAACCGAAGGCATGGGGGTGGAGTGCTTGTACCAGCTCCAACCCAGTCCATTCTTGAGTAGGCTTTGGGCCCAGGGATCGAAGGTCCAGCGATCCCAAAATTTCATTAGTCTCCCTCCTACCGGTATCGTTTCACTTGGACTGCCGTCCTGAGGTCTTGCCTCCCTGACCACGACCACCTCTGAATCCCCTTCCCCTTGAGGGGCGCCTAGACGAGCCTCTGGCTGCTCCTCTAGGTTTTGCACGAAAGGAAGAAGACTGTCCTTCGAACGTTGGGGTGAATGTGGTTGACTGACCTGGCACAGCCTGGGGTACCCACTGAAAAGTAGTCGGGGTTTGTGCCACCATCTGGGGCACTGGAGGCAAAGGCAATTGCAGTTGCTGTTGCTGTCTATAAGGCTTGGCTGGCCGAGACGGTAGCCTAGTCCTCATATTCTTCCTCTTTGGTTGAGGACCCTCATCCAGGGAAGATTTTCTTTTGATAGCCAGGCCTCACTTCTGGAGAAGGTTTCTATTCTCCACGGCGGCCTTATCAACAACCTCTTTGACCACATCGGTAGGGAAAAGGTCTTTTCCCCAAATGTTGGAGGATATTAACTTCCTTGGCTCGTGTCTCACCGAAGCCCCGGTGAACACGAACTCCCTGCAAGCTCTCCTTGCCTTGACGAAGCCATAAAGGTCCTTCGTCACTGTGGCTAGGTGAGACTTAGCCACTACCATGAACATTTCATGGACCTTAGGGTCACTTGCCATCGTCTCAAGAGTAGTCTGATGAGACATTGAGGCAGCCAGTCTTTCTTTTGTCTCGAACTCTCTTCGTAAAAGAAATTCGGACAACTTGGGGAGGTCCTCGCCGAATTGCCGTCCGGCAATATCAGCCTCCAACTTTCCCACTGAGAATGTCAGATGGACATCCTTCCAGTCCTTGTGGTCCATAGGCAGAGCCAGCGACAAGGGTTTACACTCCTCCAGGGAGGGGCAAGGCTTGCCGGCCTCGATTGCCTTTAGGACAGCCGCAAACCCTTTTTGTAAAAAAGGGGAAGGCTCTATCAGAAGAGGACACAAAAGAAGGGAGCTTCTTGCTCAATGCTGCTACCTTCGAATTCGAGAAGCCCCTCTCTTTCATCGAGGATGAAAGTAGGGCTTGAGCCTTAGCGTGGTCCATAATAATGACCTCTTTCGGCTCTGTCTCCTCCCTTGAAGCTGGTTCTTTTCTCAGCCGGACATAGCAGTCCGGATATGATGCCTTGCTGGGCCAGAATTCTACCTCCTCTAGGAGAACTGAACCCAGCTTATCCGAAATGACGATCTTACCAGTCGTCATTGGCATGTGCTCAGCATACCTCCATGGGTTAGCATCTGAGCATATGGGAAGGTCTTTCACATTGAGCCTTTTCCGGGGCCCATGTGATTCTGCTAGGGACTGCATACGCAGTTCCATTGCAGCCGCCTTCTCCTGATTCTCCTTCTGCATTTGTTGGATCATTCCAACAATCGAAGAGAGGGCCTGTCCCAGTTCTACTGGGAGACCAGCGGATGTTGAGGGGATGGGCTCCGGCATCTGAACCGGAGTAGCCGACACCTCGTCGACCCCATCCTCTGCGACATCCGGGGTTTGAACTTGATCCTGACCTTCTGCCAGGAGGTCTTCTTCCAAACCTTCGTCCACTTCAGACATCCTGTCACACAACTGGATGTCTTGCATCGCATCTGCGACTTCCTCGTCCACCTGGACTAGGTCTTGGGGGATCTCCTCTTGAGGCTGGGGAATCACTGCTTTCAGCTGATGCCTGGGGGAAAAAGATACGCCCCTCATCTTCTCACTAGGAAGATAAGGGCCAGAGGTGTTCTTCTTGAAGCCCCTTACCCAAGTACGGAGCTTTTCCCTAGCTATATCCCTTGATTCCGCCGTTCTAGGGGAATCAAAAGCCTCAGTAATCAGGTTAGTGCATACAGTACATACCTGAGGGTCCCAATACTGGAGATCATCCTTGGAGACAGCGCATGCTGCGTGTCTCCTACAACACTCATGTCCGCAGAGGTTCCTGCTACGGACATTGCAGAAAACATTTCCGCACTTCGGAGGGTCCTCCTGTAAAGAGAAAAAATTTCCATGAGTATCAAGTGAACTATGTATCACTTGGATATGCATAGTATAGCATAACAATTCATAAAGGAAAGACACACACTTGTGTTTCCCTCACAACCCATTGTTGCAGCTTTCCAGATAATAAAATCAAAATTGGTTTATCTCTACTAGAGTAACCAATGCAAGGTTTCCAGAGGAAACAGGTGGAGCTCACACCTAGGCAATGATTTTAAAATCCTGGATAATAGACGGGGAAGAACTCTGCTTCCTGTCTGAGGGCAACAGCAAAGGGCTGTGCAAGAAAACACAATAGTGTTAGAAGATACAGTGCTGTACCTAAACTTTTACTATAGTTTTCTTCTTACTGTATATGCTATACAGAAGAATACTAGTACAGTATAGGAGGATGTGTGCCGGCCTGCCTTTGCAGGCCGGCACACACCACAATTAGCTTTAAAGTATACTACTTAACAGCTATAGGGCGGCAGCCTTCTGGTTCAAATGCCTGTGCCGGCGGCAGTAGCTGCCGGCCAGCAACAGCCAGTGTTGGCCGGCAATGACTGCCGGCCAGTAACTACACAAGGTAGTACCTAGCTGCCGGCCACACTCTTGGTGACCGGCAGACAAGGACTGACATAAGCCGGCCGGCAAAGGTACAAGACCGATGCCAGCCGGCAGCAAAAGAACCAGAAGACTACACCTGCCCGGCTGTCTGCCTCATAGGCCGGCAGCCGGGACAGGTACAGCACTAGAAGAAAATAGAATGGATGCCGGGATAAGAGTGTACACAACCCCCCAAGCCCGGCAACCGAAAGAGTGCATATAAGGAAGGGGAGAAACTTAATTCAGGCTTCCTTGACCAATGCCGTCCGGCTCTGTCGGCAGGCATGGATGAGGGACCAAGAGAGGTCCGGGCAGCACTCGAAAACATAAGACCCTTGCCGGCCAGCATCTCAGCCGGCCGGCAATGGCCTTAGTCAATTCCACATCCCAACCTATACTAGGTCCAGAAGTAGAATGACGTACAGTACAGTAATACCCCTGCCGGCCAGCTCTGCCGGCCGGCAAGGTACAGTACAGTAATGGCAAGGCCATTACGGAGATAGAGGGGGAAGGGACAAAAGGGTCCTGCCAACCTTGCTTTAGTGACAGATCACCCGCAGCCAAGAACTCTGTCTTAGCCTAAGGGAGATCTAAGGGAAAGGGCCAGCAATACTTGCCAGCTTCCAAAGCACCAAAGCAAGGAAGGCGTTGCTACTCCCAAGGGAAGATTTTATCCTCCCCAAGAACAGCAACAGGACTTAGTCTGGTCGATCACAAAAGGAGGAATCATAACTACAGAAACCTTCGATAGTGACCTAAGGGAGCTAAGCTCCCTTTATAAGTGTTAGGTCAGCGAGGGGAACTCTGCCCCAAGCCAGACAACACGGACTCAGACTAAAAACTCTGTTGTTCTGTCCCTCTTTGAACCAGACTTTGCTGGAACAGGAAGGTACAGTAACACCCTAGTATAGTTTTATCGAAAATAAATTCGGAAAAAACCACTTAGGGATAAGCCCAAGGCTTAAACAGAGGGAAAGGGATTGCATACCTTCTCCGAAGAAAAGAAAGCAACCGGGGAGAATAATAAAGTATACTAAGGCTCCATAAGCAATTAGCCTAGGCACCAAGAGAATCGATTACCTAATTCACCGAAACTCTCACGTATACAATCTTGGAAATATTCCACACAGTCTAAAATGTATAAAATATAGCCTAAAGCTTTAATAAACTTTTAATTACACTCGGAAAAACCAAAATCATGCATTAAGTACTAGGACCAAACGACTAGGCTACATGGCCTAGCGTAGGCCAGAATGGCGAATACTTCGCCAAATAATACTAAGCACGAAAGGAAATCCTATGTAAAGCTAAATAGCTAAAATTTATTAAGCAAAACAA
>NC_090730.1:49946124-49956124 GCF_036898095.1 Palaemon carinicauda
TATTATTATTATTATTATTATTATTATTATTATTATTATTAGGAAAGATACAACCCTAGTTAGAGAAGCAAGATACTATAAGCCCAAGGGTTCCAACAGGGAAAAATAGCTCATCGAGGAAAGGTAGTAAGGAAATAAAGAAAATCGCTAAAAAAAATAATGATCAATTAAAATAAGATATAAAAAACAGAAACATCAAAACAGATATCTCATTTATAACAAACATTACTCAATAATATATACCTCACAGTGATAGCTTTTATCTTCATGATTTATTGTATCTCTCTTAGAGAGTTACAACTACATTCCTGAAGCACTTTCGAAGCAATCCCCTCTTTCTCCTTCCGGAGGTAACTGAGTTATATTCCTTTATATCAAGCAATCACAATTTATTGTGTAGACTGTAAACGATACTACAGCTTGCAAATTTGCCATGATATGCTTCCTTTGAGATATGTTACTTTTTTATTAAATATTGTTACTAATGCATCACGCTTTGCTGCTTATATATGCTGTCACTAATCAACACACCTTATGTGAATACCTACTGATTTACCTCCCCTTTCTAATTTGTTCTTACATTTCACACACCTTGCTCAAAAGTTATTTCATGTAAAAATCTAGCAGACACAGACACATACAGTTTTTTTTTCTTGGAATTTTTGTAGATCAAACAAGAACAGTTTATTCGTAAGTCCTCAAAGTTTTGATTTTCCCCTTTTAATTTTTCAACTGACATTTACAAATCACCGTAGATCCTCAATATAATATAGATAGCGTATCATAAGTTACATTAGGAAATTTTTGGAGGTTTTGTGTCACAAAAGTGGTCCATAGTAGACACTTGTTTTATATAATTTATTTGTTATCTAAAGCCGGCGTCACACAACGACAATTCTACACCCTGAATGTTGTAATGATCTAGTTTTGCTAAATTTGACTCCAGCACCCATTATTAAAAATCAAATCGTCATCAATTATGTTCAAGTGTAACCAAGTCGTCATATTTTGTTGACGTGCAGGTCGTGTCCGTTTATTCTTTTACATACAAAAGTATAACAGGTCCAATCTCACGACTGTCATTTGTTGTCATGTCATGATAAGGGCCTAGTCGACTTCAAGGAAATGGGCAAGAAAAAGCGAATCCTTCATGAAAAATCCTAGTCCTTTGATCCACCATACACAAGACTTCAATTGACCACCTAAAGTAAATCGTTTCGTAAGTATTGGCACCTAACGACACAAAACAATTTGCCAAGTAGCAGAGAGACGGATTTGGATTTTGATTTTTTTTTTTTTTCGGGAAAGACTATCCTCAGAAAAGCCCATGATCATTGGGTTGACAAAGATATGTAATAAGATAGTTCAAATCAATATTGTTTTGTAAAACGTTTTCTGAAAAAAAAAAAAAAAGTCATATATAAAGATATCAGAAATAGTACAGATATGTGCATATTGTTTTCAAAGATATTAATCCTTGTTATTTTTCTTTTATCAACAGCCCACCACTGTAGCTTTTGCCTTACCTTAGAAACATGTACACATTTTGGCTGCTGATAATCCTGAGGTCATCCCAGCGAGGTGAAGATTTTGTCCTTGAAAATTAAAATCTTACCAAAAATTTGGTTAAAAAGGAAATGAAAAATATCTATCATTGATTTAGTATTGTCAATTGCCTACCGTAGTAACCAAAGAATTTGTCATAATTTCTAAGTATTGTAAGTGTGATTTAATTTAGAATATTTATACTCTATATGTATGCAGCAATCATCCTTATGTATGACTACTGAAAAGTTTTATTATTTTAGGTACTTGCAAATGTAGAGGCAGCAAAGAAAGTTATCCTACAAAAGATAGAGAATGACCTAACTGGGCGTACTGGAACCTCTACCTCAAGAAAGGTACTACGGATTGTGGCAGAATATCACCTATCTCTGTTTTTTATATGCAGGTGGAAACTGGTTATTTCCTGGAAAAAAATTAAAGGTCTTAAATGAGATGAAAACAACGTCTACTTTTTATTTGTTCTCAAAGAGCAGTATGGAAAAAGGAAATGATGCCTAAATACTGTGAGGAGAATCTAAGAGTATCTAAACTTAATCAGAAAGTTGATGTCATGGATTGAGGTAATTATATGGGAATTCAACTATCAGACCAATATTTGAACATTTTTGAGAGGGTAATATATGAGATATTAAGAGAGTTTATGGAGTTGGGAAACAGCAGTATAAATTGATTGGGAGAGAAGGACTGAGGATGTCATGTTATTAGCAAGGTAGCTACAAGAAAGGAGGCTGAAATTAAACCAGGAGCTCTACAGTGCTTAAGTAAATATAGAGAAGTCTTATGATATAGTATCAAGATAAGTGATGTTTTTCTACTTGATGAAAAAGAAAGTCATAGAAAAATTCATTACAATGGTAGCGACGGTGTACAAAACAAAAAATACGAAAGTAATATCAGCTGTTGGGGAAATAGAAACCTTTGAAGCGACTGTTGGATTACACCAGGGGTCAGCATTAACCCTGTTTCTATTTGTGGTGGTCATGGCTGTATTGAGTGAAGAGATCAGAAATGAAGAATTTTGGCAGCTGTTCTATAATAATGATTTGTTGATTACTGCTGGAATTGAAGATGATTTACAGAGAAATATTTTACAGTGGAAAGGAACTAAGGAGAGAGGTGAGTTGAGAGTAAATGTGGAAAAGACTGAAGCTATAGTGAGCATTAAGGAAGGTGAGGACAGAATATCCATACATGAAAGCAGAGGTTCGGTTATATAACTAATGGAAGAATTTCGATACTTGGGAATTACTATAAGGCAGTATAGATGAGGTAAGCGTGAATTTGAAAATAGAATAAAAGCAACCTGGGGGGAAGTAGAGGGAGGTAGCAGGAGTGGTACTTTTTAAGAATACGCCAATTAAGCTAAAAGCTAAGATCTATAGCCAAGTTATGACACCAGTGTTATTGTATGGATCCTGAACGTGGACAATACCTACTGCGAGTCCTGTCACAACTGAAAGGTTAGTCTGCTTCATATGTGAAACCACGAAGGGAAACTGGAAAATATGGATAGAACGTGATTGCGATAGATTCTATTATAAGAAATGTGTAGAGTTACAGGCATCACTAATAATGAAATAAGAAAACTATATTGGTTATGCCCACACTGTGTAGGAGAAGAAAGAACAGCCATATTATATATGTAAGAATTGAAAAACTGAGTGTGAGAGAAGAGGCTCTGAGCAAACAACACACGAGAATTGCTGAACTGGAAAATGTAGTTGGGGACCTTAGCGCACACGCAGCATATGTCAACCAGACAACAGATCTCACGGAAAAGGTTGATAACCTTGCAATGAATATGGACTAAATTTAGGGAACACCTCAATCATTGATGAATCCAAAATCAGAGAAAATTACATACGCTGACAGAGTTAAGGAGAAAATCTGTTTATAATTAAATCAACAAATACAACAACTAAAATAATTGATAAAAGCCTTGAGGTCAAAAAGGCACTTGAAAACATTCTAATACTTAACACGAGGTCAACTTCAAATGGAAATGTTGTGTTAAACTTTGCTAACCAAATTTAGAGAAGAGGCCGCAAACAAAATTCAGAAATTGGTTGCCAACACTGAAACAAGAAAATTCAGAATATTAAAACCAAAAATAATGAAATGCAATGTGTACAATGATGAATATGAAGAAGTAAATGCTTTGATTCAGAGAATTTACCTAGGCCAGATCCGTATCATAGAAGAGAAGATAAGTGTGGTACTGAAAAAAAAAATGCAGCAAGTGGGACTAACCACGATTAGTTGAAATGTGATCCTGAAGTTTAAAAGGTTATTCACGAAAATGGTGACAAAGTTATGGTCCCATGGGGTAATTATGACATACGTGATAAATACCATGTGATCACCTATCACCACTCTCAGAGGTATGGATATCTTGAAAAAGATTAAAAGTCTACGAATGATGATAAAGTCTGTGGGCAATGTTTAGAAAAACCTCCTACCAAGTAATGTAACTCGTAAATGACTAGGTGTATAACTCCACAAAGTTAAAGAAATATGGTGACCACATAGTAAACTCAAGAAATTGTAAAATTCTTGAATTGTCATTGAAAAGACAAGCAGAAAATACTGAGGATGTCATAAACTGTGGATACGTAGATAAAATATTTTTCGGTAATATAACTATCCAAATCCGAGAATTGACAAAAGAGAAATACTTGCATATACTAGCATTATCTGAAACAGGGCTAATTAACTTTTGTAAGGCTAATAACACTGAGACAACACTTTTATTCATAAAGGTCACTCAAATCTCAAAATGTTAAAAAGAGCTAGTGTAACAATCTTTTGATATATATATATATATATATATATATATATATATATATATATATATATATATATATATATATATATATATATATATATATATATATATAAAACATCACGCAAAAAGAAAAAAAAATATTCCTTGAAAAAGTGTACAAACCTCCAAGAACAAATACTAGTGTTTTATTTGAATAATTCAGTGCACTCGTTGAGATGATTATAATGGAGAAAAATAAATTGGCTATTTGTGAAGATTTCAATCTTTGGAAGGATGACCATCAAATCTTGACGCTCTGACATTTGGTGAGTTATGAGAATCATATCAATTAGTGAATAATGTTGACTGTACAACTACTTCTACTAGGCATAGGTTGGACCTAGTTTGGAGTGATGGAATAAATAATATTATATCTGATGTAAATGTTGAAGAGAAATATAATATCTCCCCAGTGCACAATCTTAATATGTTTAGTCTCCCTCTATAGAAACATGCAGTAGTGAAGAAAATGAGCTTTAGACAAATAATTTTTTTTTTCTACCGTATTTATTGAGGAAGATGCAAAGAAAATAAACGGTGCTATCAGCATTCCCTGTGATCATGATAACCAATGTGTGTTGGGAGCTATGTGTGTTAACTGACTTACGACCACTTATAATAGAGAGTCAAAGTGAATAGGAGACCATGTGCGCACACACACACACACACACTCACACACACACACATATATATATATATATATATATATATATATATATATATATATATATATATATATATATATATATATATATATATATATATATATATATATATATATATATATATGATTTCAAAATTTATCAAATGGCCGATGTCAATACCCTTATAGGAAACATCTTTTAGAAGTCTACCTTCTAAGGAATTCAAGCTACTCTCTCTGGTGAAATTGATATGATAAATTATATCAAACAATGCTCTCTGTCATTTTCTTCCTGGTAATTGATGCATCGAGTAACCTGTGTTGTATGGAAGAATGAGTCATACTGCTTAACCTAAAGAAAACTATATTTCTATTGCTTTACCAACACTCGCTTGAAGTGCCAAGTTTAGGGTTAGCATGGCTTCTTTCGGATCATGTTAAAAGTCTCATTTTTGATCTTGAATGTAAGTGAGTGGGTAAGATATAAAAGGTTGGCCTTGTGTTTAGGTAAAGTCTAAAGTCACGAATCACATTACCAGGTATGCTGAACTTTTACTGACAAAGTATTTCGTATTGCTTGGGGTAGGTCATATGACAATTATCTATGAAGTTGAACAGGCGTTTAACAATTCGGGGGATGGGAGGAACAGGGGAAGAAACGTTATAACAACGTCACTGAGGGAGGTCATCACTTTTGCGAATGTGTGGGTGGCTATGACTGGCTTTAGCCTCATTTTCTTGAGTAAAAAAGTTAATGAAACGTTATTGGCAATGCACAGTATTTCCCAAAATTAGGCCATTGTATGAAGCGCTCCCTGCTTTGATATCATGGAAATCCGTCAGTTATTTTAGGAGTTATTTAAAAAAAAAAAATAAAAAAATAACACTATTACACGGCCTCTGGAAACGTTAGTCAATCAGTTAAAAGTAATAGAAGCTTTGCCAGACAACTAATCTGCTTACATAAAACTATACTCTACGGAGACAGCCATGTACTCTAATAATAGTAAATTATATGCTGGGAATAGAGGATGAAAATAAAAGTGGTATTTAAATATTAGTCAATTTCAGTGCTGCTTTTATACACTTGTGCATGAACTGCTAGAAAATGATCTTCCGTTTATTGGGGTTATAGATCAAGCTTTCAAACACCTAAAAGACTACTTTGTTAGTAGAAGTTAATGTACAAATTGGAAACTCTTACTCATCATATGAACCTTTAAACAGAGGGGTACCCCAAGGGAGTGTATTTGGCCCAATCTTGGTCTACATCTATACTATCGGTCTATCAAAAGTACTAAAAAAAGCATGGTGTGCTTACTTGAAAATGGTTGGCAAGAAGATGGGTGGGTCAAGGATTTCTGAAATATTGCTGGAAGCAGGACTGATGTCAAGTGGCTCTCTCCAAGGAATGATAATAGGAAAGAATTACAACAGGGCATTACACTGCCATAAGGCTTTGGTAGAAGGACTTGAAAGGATGATACTTAGAAAGTTTGAGTCACTGAGATGTGGATTAATACAGCAAATCCCAGAATAATCGATGACAAAAGTGACCAGCTTAATTGCAAATAGAAACAAGGAAGGTTTGGTTAAAGTCATAGATGACATTCCATTCCAGGAGTACTTGGCTGATTATGTTGAATTCCGACTTCAGGCTAGGAATGGAAGCCTTGAAAAGACTGAGGAATTTTGGCTGTCTTATGTCATTCACATCTGGCTGGAGCTCTCCCTCCTCATGGCCATAAAGAATAATGATTTCTACTTGTACGGAGCATGTTTAAGCATGATAGCAGATTCGTTCCATAGTTTCGATGGACAAAATTATGCACGCTATTTGACATTTTTCTCTGTCTATTTGGCAAACATTGATGAGACTCACCCTGGAGCAACCGAACTATTGAAGCTTGGAGCAATCAGTGTAGCCAGGTAATACATTCAAGGAAACTAATGTGCTGTAGACAAAACAATAGAGACTCATGAAGCATGCAAAGTCCGATGTTGGAGCTGGAGGAAAAGGTGCCGGGGTGTCAGGGCTACTAGGGAATTTTGAAGCATACAGGCGTTGGGCAAAAACTGCTCATGAGAGATCAAGGTACCTAGAGGTGATGCTACAGATGATGAATATGGGGGGGGGGGGCAAAGCAGTAGAGACAGCAAGCATCGTGATACCCGTCCATCACAGATCCAGAAGAGTGAGAAAGCTACCAGAAGATCATTGATGCTTTGGAAAGTTTCCTCAACGCCTTTGAAATTGACTCGGAAGGGCTGGTCTGTCTGCTTTCTGGTGCTTCTGTTCTTACTGATATTTCAAGGGATATTGAGATGGCTGAGGAAAGAGGAAAACAAGCAAAACACGCATTTATAACAGAGAGACTGAAGATGAATGATGACCTCTTTGCTCCATTGCCCAAACAGAGGCTGAAGACTTTCGCTGAAATTGGCAAGAAAGCACTTGTGAAAACATCAAGTAACAAAATCGTGGAGTGCAAACAACAGGGGAATATTGTATTCAAGTTGTTGGTCAAGTCTAAAAACCAGAAATTAGATGTCCAAGAACTTCTACGATACCCACTTATGCCTGTGCCATCATCACTTGGGACACCAGATGGGTATCTTCTGAAGACAGACAGGAGCAAGGCATTCCACCATTTAGTGAAAGACACGAATGATGCTGCTATTCCTCCTGACAAAGATACCAAGAATGTAGAAGATGGAAATGCCGTATTTCACTCAATGAAGGAAATGCCAAAAACAATCAAACAGATATGTCAAAACATCTTGTCAGTCTCTAAATCTGGGAAATCCAGCGTGATTTTCAGCACAGACACTTGCATGCCAGATTCAATAAAGTCCCTGGAGAGATCAAATCATGGCCCTGGAAAAAATTGTTTGGTTAATGGAGAAAACACAAGGCAACCGGATAACTAGAAAAAGTTCTTGACTTATGACGACAATAAAACTCAGATCATTGAATTACTCTTGAGGGTTTGGTGCACGGAGGAGGATATACCAAAGGTAGAGAAGAAGCTTATTTTAGTTTGTAAGGGCAAGCGGTACGAACTCAAGGCAGACAATGGGAAGATCACTGCTTTTCAAATTGAATCTATTGACTCAACCCAAGAGGAGACTGATCCACGTGTCATTCTCTATTCAACCTATGTTAAGGATGAAGGCTACAGATTTGTTCGGGTTCAAAGTCCAGACAATATCATATTCTCCATACTTCTGTGTTATGCTCCAAACTTATGTGTGCAACTCCCCTTTTTTTTACACTGGCACTGTGAATAGAAGGCGATTGATAATTGTCACAGAACTATCAAAGGGTTCACACCAATTTACTGGGCCGCTCTCCTTGGTCTTCATGCATTCAGTAGAAGCAATACGACCAGTGCCTTTGAAGGAATTGGCAATTTAAAACTGCTGCGAATTCTACAGAAATGCCCAAAGTACCAAGAAGTCTTCAGTTGCCTAGGGGAGTCGTGGGAGGTATCTGATGAAATCATTCTTGCTCATGAGGATTTCACCTGCACCATGTATTTTTCCAAAACTAAGACAAAGAAGGTTGACCAGCATCGATACTAAATGCTCGAGTTAAAGTGCAGTGGGCAGTAACTAGATTCAAAGAAGAATATTGATCTTTCATCTTTTCTGTCAGCAAGAGTGTGTCTAAATGAGCATATCAGGAGGGTGAACTATCTGGTTGCGATATGGAAATGTACCCATTGTCCCAAACCTGAAGTCCTTCATCCAGCTGCAGATCATGGTTGGATAATGAAGGATGGAAATCTAGAACCCTGTTTGTTCAAGGGAACTGCACTTCCTACAAGTATGGCTGATACACTTGAGACGATGGACGATGGGACGTCTGATGATGAAAGCCTTGATGAGAACAATGAAAGTGATGGGAATTTTGATGATGACTATGAAAGTAATGATAGTAAGTCCGACTCGAAATAAGAATGTTTCAAGTAACAGGATAGTAGATTTCAGGCTCGAAGGACCAAGGACCTCCAGTGTATCACAACATATTTCCAATAATTGCCTTTCCATTAATTAAAAGTGGACCCAAAGGTACCCAAGCAGATTAACATACTTTATACCTGGCATAGATTGACTTTTTTTCTATAGTCTAAAGCAACACAGTGTGAATTTTCACAATGAGGTCTTGCATCATATGAGTGTATTGTACATACCTGTACAATTTTATTGCATTTCATTTATGACTGTCGTAACCTTCAAATTAAGCATTTCCGTTGTTGATTTATATGTTTTTCCCCAAATTCACCGACAGACTTGTTGATACTGCCTTTATTGGATGCTGTGATCTCAAGAACCTGGGTGAGGACACGAATATTATCTCTCTTGCTGCATTCATGGAGGAGTTATAGCCAGGTCAATATTACGGCGTCCCGAGTGGTGTCCATCTTGAATTTCAGCATGATGTAATTAGTTGACATTGTTGAAAATGCTTTTATTGAATTCTCTGACCCCCAAAACCTAGGAAAACACAGCAAAGTAATTTCCATCACCCCTCTATAGGAAGAGTTATGAGCTATATCAGATTTGACGATTTTGAGGCAAAAAAACGACATATTTGAAAATTGACCTTGTTACATAATATCTCATTTCCTTGATTTAGCCAAAAAGTACACTTAATGGGTATCATTTTATTTCTTTAGGTCTCTAGAGATGAAATAAGGCAGAAAAAGTCACCAAATATTGTTCTGGCTGGTCCTAGGGGTACATTTATGGAGGTGCCTAAAATTTTCACTTGACCCCAAATCTGGTGACCTTTTGACCTCTGTTGACCTAATTACTAAACATAATTGCAAATTGTCTATTTTATCTGTTAAAGATGTCCAAACCAAACATTTTGATATGTCATTTATCTTTCTGTGATCATTCAGTCCGGAGTTATGTCTAATTAAGTTTCCCCTACCCCAAAATTGAAAGCTGCAAAATTC
>NC_090730.1:49976124-49983624 GCF_036898095.1 Palaemon carinicauda
CTCGCTAACACAATCTCTCTCTCTCTCTCTCTCTCTCTCTCTCTCTCTCTCTCTCTCTCTCTCTCTCTCTCTCTCTCTCTCTCTCTCACAGGATTTGGCAAAAACAAAAAAATAAAAATAAAGCAAAAATAAATCCTCCACATTCCTCCCCCCTTACTTTGCCAAATCCTTCTCACACAACACTTACATTATTTTTTTCATAACCCAGTCGCAGTCGGGAACGGGACCTCTACTCCGAGTAACTGGGCCTCCATATACTATCTCATTCACTTCTTCCTTATCACAATCATTCGCTACATTAACACTATTCCTATCTAAATCCCTTTCATCTAATATATCATGTACAATCATATCTACCTCGTTCTCATCTGGCCCTATAATTACACTCATTTCTGTAAACAGTTCATCCATTTCATCAAAAACATTCTCAACTTTAGTAAAAGATTCATTCATACTACTAATCATTCTCCTATCTCTCACTCTCGCATTCGTCATCCTTTCTTTTACATCACCTAAGGAAAAGCCACACACACTATAGGTATCATTCATACTCAGCCATGATTCATCTGTATTAACACATTTATCTTCCATACACACTTGTACATTTACACCCTTGTCATATTTATTTCTATTCTCACTTTTACTTATAATATTTCCCCTTCTTTCATCTTTACTTAAAGCTCTTGTATTCTTCCTTTTCTTATATTCTACTAACACTAACTGTTTACCTTCCAGACCTAAGTCCTCATACATACTAGGTTCACCCTTGTTCCTTTTCAACCATTTACTCATCCCATTCTCTTGGATATACTCAGGTACCTCTTTCCATTTAGGCAACTGGTTGTGGTGGGCCCTAATCTTTTCCACAATACCACCCACACACAACTTGCCCAAAACGTAACTTAACCCACTCGAACCAACTTCTAACACATCATAGGGACCTTCAAATTTATCACGCACCTTATTTACATTCATTCTACCCTTTTCAATTACTTCTTTCATCACTCTCTCACCAACTTTAAAGCTTTCAAACCTCTTATTTGCTTTCCTCCACACATCTCTATCATCCTCCAACACACCCAACCTCGGTCTTATTATCTTTTCAAAATTTAAAACAAACTTACATGGAGACATACCCGTACTCTTATGCACTGTTGCATTGTAAGCCCACAACTCTCTACCAACATACAAATCCCAATCATTATCACATGTACTCATCATTCGCAAAATTTCAGTTAATGTTCTTACAGTCCTTTCAGCCAACCCATTCGCACTTGGCATATAAGGAGTCGAATACACATGTTCAATACCCCATTCTCTTAACATCTGCTCAAACTCCCATCCAACAAACTCAGGGCCATTATCACTTAACATTCTCACAGGCTTACACACACACATCGGCAACATCACTTGACCAACCATTCTTGCAACAGTCTCACTCCGTTTATCCTTGATGGGTATTGCATAGGTAAATTTACTCATGTGATCAACCATAACAATCATTCCCACATGTCTTCTCGCAGTCACAGGCAACGAAACACAATCAATCACAAACATCTCGAATGGTTCTTTCATACGTAATCTCAAAACAGGCGGATTAGCATGCACTCTCTGATACTTCCCTTTTTGGCAATCTTCACACGTAGTCGCTACATCCTTACATATCTGACTCAACCCAGGTGTAAACAATCTCTCACGCATGCATTCCCATAATTTATTCTTACACATATGCCCATATCTGTCATGCACTAACATACACATACTTACTGCTGCATGCATTGGAAACACAGGAACATATATATCTTCATCCATTCCTTTATGTAGAAAATAAACAATACTCTTACACACAATAAGTCTCTTACTAACTTTCTTATACACCTCTAAATCAGACGGCCATTCTTCTACCTCAATACTATTCAACATACATTCACGTAACCTTTTAATTTCCTCACATTCATCGTGCATTTCTTCCACCTCCTCTTTAGTCAGTAGATCATCCTCACTCCTCGTAATATCAACCATGCCAACAAAATTCGCCATAAATACACTATTATTTTCTATCACAACTACTTCGCATCCATTCTTCAGAAGCAAACCACTACCAATATCAACTGATAAATCATGCAATCTTAAAAAGTCAATTCCTATCAAAAAACAACTAGGCATCTCATTCTCTCCCATTACAATAAAATTATGTTCCACCTCCATACTTCCCAGTTTTACTTTCAAACGCACTTCTTCCCAAACTAGCAAACTTCCTTTACCTATCCCATGAATTCTCACACTTGTACATTGCCGTTTCACTTCCCAATTGTACCGCTCTATTTCCTTGATAACAGACATATTCACTAATGACACTTGCGCACCTGTATCAATTAAACTACAGTATTCATTCTCATTTATACCCACATACGTCATCATTCTTCCTTTTACACCATGCATACAAATGTTTACTCTCCTATCAATAGGGTCATCCTTATCACACCCATGGTCATCTTCGCTATCTTCTATGCTCATACCACTCGGATTCAAATCACTCGGACAATCCTCCTTTTACTCAACAACTCGCAACATCTTTCATTACATTGTAACCTCAATATATACTCTCTTTCAGTCTCTTTATTTGCTCGGTACTGCATCGGACGATTCCACCCAAAATACAAATAAACAGTGACACCATATAACATACTTACTACCAACAATACTTTTGATAACAATTCACCCTCAAGCATACTATCCTCCTCCTTATATGCCATTTCTTTCGATATTTCATTCCTAACACTCATTCTAAGCTCATCTATACTAGCAGGTATATCGCTATTCAAACCCTTCAATTTAACCTTATTTAACCCACACAAAATACATTTATACACCATGTCATCCCCTTCAAAACTTTGTACCACCATCAAATCTTCCGGCAACCTTTCAAAATTACTATCATTCTCACTACTCTCTTCTATCTTACCATGCATTCTTGACATCGCATCTGCTATCACGTTCTTACTCCCAGGTACATATTCTACCTTAAAGTCAAATTCATTCAAATCCTCTATTGTCCTCGCAACTCTAGCATTCACAGACTCTTTCCTAATCATGTACACTAGGGGCTGATGGTCAGTATGCACAATAAATTTCACACTATACAAAAATACCTTCAACGCTTTCACGCAAAACCTTATCGCAGCCAACTCCCTTTCAATCGTGGAATACTTTCGCTCAGCCTTATTAAATGCTTTACTTACATACGCTATCACTCTCAACTGTTCATCTCCGTTTATTCTTTGCATTTGAACCAAGCAACCACCCATACTAATCCCACTAGCATCCGTATATAACTCTAGCATACTCGCATGTTCACTATAATCGGGAAAGGCCAAAGTGACGTCTCTCGCAGCCTCTTCTTTCAAGTTTTCAAATGCTTCAATCATACGCTCATCCCATTTCAGTCTCGTACTATTTCTCTTACCTGTCCACTTATTCAAAGGCTTCCCTATTCCCGAACAATCTCTGACAAACTTCCGACCAAATTCAATTAACCCAAGAAAACCTCTCAACTCACGCACCGTATGAGGACGTGGAAACTCTCTCACCTTACTCACAAACTTTTCATTCTTCCTTATACCCGATTCACTCACCACATGCCCAAGAAATTCCCCCTCCCCGGCCAACCATGTACACTTTTCAAGCTTAACTTTCACACCAACTTCTATCAACCGTTCTAATACTGCTTCAAGCAACTGCATGTGTTCCTCAACAGTCTCACTAGCAATCAAAATATCATCAATAAAAAGCGTCACCTTCTGTCTATCAAACCTAGCCAAAACTACATTCATCGCCCTCTGGAAGGCAGCAGGCGCATTAGCAAGGCCAAAACTTAATCTTTTAAACTGATAATGACAATTTCTACTTGAAAATGCCGTAATGGGCCTGCTCCCCTCTGCCAGAGGCATCTGGTAATAGCCCCTAACTAAATCTAACTTTGTAAAAACTTTCATACCATGCATCTTATACACACAGTCAGACACTACATTCATCGGAAAACGTTCTTTAACAGTCACTTCATTCACCTTCCTATAATCAATACACATCCGTAAACTTCCATCCGGCTTTCTTACAGGTACAATAGGGCTATTCCAGGCACTCTCACTCCTTTCTATTACACCCATTTGCTCTAACTCCTAGCACTGCTCTTCTATTTCTCTGGCAATAGGCGGAGAAAAATGTCGGGGACGCTGATATACGGGGGTTTCATTACTAAGAACTATCTTAAATTCAGGCAGCTTTGATCCCCCACAATCCTCGTCACCGCGACTCAAAACTCTCCGTCTATCCCATAACATCCTATACAATTGTTCCCTTTCCCCCTCACTTATATTCTCATCTATATTAATTCTTTCTTTCAAACTTTCATAGTCCCAATCGTCATCCGGCTTTATCTTACCCGTCATAACACGTCTCAATTTAACATACCTTTCATCCTCTACATTGACCAACGTATACATACATCCCATGCAATCACCCTCACGTATACCCCGTATTCTCTTCCTCCTTACAGTCGGCAACAAGCTCACATACACCTTCGGCTCCTGCAAATTCAAAATACCATCATACACATGCACACTTGCTTTCACCAAATTACTTGCTTCCGAACCTTCCACTACATATTCACAATTGTCACCATTGGCAATTCCCAGACTATTCGGCCATGCAACTTTTACACTGACAACCTCACTCGCATCTTTTGACAATTTAACACCTTCTTTTGCTATTAACGGCACACCTTTCCATACCTTCGTACATACATTACCATCTTCATTCAAATAAAATTCCCCACAAAATTTACCCTTAACTTTCATCTCTATCATATTTACACTAGGCTGTACAATCATACCGCATTTTTTCAAGAAGTTATAACCTAACAACACATCGTATTTGTCATTTACTCCCTCAACCACATAAAAATCATTATCTTCCATCATCAGCCCCCCAATCATAACATTTTCACGTAACTTTCCTTGCACAGACATACTTAAATTACCGATACCTTTCACTTCACCTTTACACCCCCTAAATTCACACACATCCCTTACCTTATCGTATGCAATCCTAAACATTAAATTGACACCACAACCAGTATCAATCAGACCAACTAGCTCTATTCCATTAAAATTTACTTTTGCACTCATGCAGTCATAAGCTCTTTCGCCCATCACGTCTTCATGTAGTAAACCTTCACGAACATGCATCACATTCACTCTGCACACACTCGAGGACTCACCCAGCTGAACCCTCTTACACTCTAGTTTCCCGAACATCCTGGCTGATTTACTCCCTTCTTCCTACATACCCTAGCTACATGCCCATCTGCACCACATTCAGTACACTTACCCCGTGGCTCCTTGCACATTCTAGCATAATGACCATCCTTACCACAATTACCGCAAATCACATTTGTACGATTACTCCAACATCCACTCGCTATGTGCCCAGTCATACCACACCGATAACATTTTATCCCTTTCTCTTTCTTGCACTCACTAATTCTATGCCCTACCTCACCACATCCAAAACAAGCACCTAGAGCCCATCTACATTCATTCTTCTTATGTCCTACTTTCCCACATCTATAACACTTCTCTTCACGGATACAACTACCTGACCTACCTTGCGGCGCACTAGCACTCATATCCCTCCAAACCTGATTCCCTTGCCTAAACCCTTCATTTGTCCTTACAGGTATTCCCACATTACTCGCACTAAGACTCCTATCTACTGCACTATCAGCTACCCTCATCGGTCCTCTCATAACAGCATCTCTAAAACTAACAAATTCTGGCACACTTTCCTCCATTCCAGTTCTTACACTCACAGATTTACTTTCTTTCATACACCTATCCAACTCGTAATCCTCAACTATCTCTAAAATATCATCCCATGTCAATCTTTCTTTCCTCCACCTCATTTTCTCCTTCCGTTTCAAATTAACAAACTCAGCAACATTCTCGGGTACAGTAGCCAAAAACTTCCTCATTAACTCCTTATTCTCATTTATACCTTCATCCCCATACTTCTGCCTAGCTAAAGTCTCCAACCTACATACGTACATTGATATCGCTTCTCCTGCATTCACCCGTGCTTCATCAAAATCATTCTTACACTTATACTTAACACTCCCTTTCATACGTTTTACTTACTGAATTATTCTCTTTTTCACACTTTCATAATCAACGTCCCCTACACTCATTATCACTCCATACATCGTCAACAAATACCCAGTCAAATATTCTCCTAACTCCCTAGCCCAAACTCTTTTACTATCACCATACTTATCCTGACAATACCTCTCATACTCCTTGAAAAAATCATATACATCCCTACTGCTATGCTCATTGAACCTTTCACACCGAGGTACCTCTCTCATAAACACAGTCTTACACACATCACGTTCATTCTCACTGCTATCATCACTGTCTACTCCCTTGTTACCTTCTTCCTCATTCGAATATAATAAATCCACTTCCACACTTAAATTCCTATCCTTAACCATTCCCTTCTTACCCTTTTTCTTACTTACCACTTTCACCCATTCACGATCATCCTTGCTATCAACCTGATACTTTTTCTTCTCTTTCTTCACATCACTTTTACCTTTCCTTTCATCTTTCCTCTCACCTTTCTGTTCATCCTTACTATGCCTAATTCCCTTATCTTCAATATCACCATCACTATTACTACTATCACTATCACTTCCTTTCCCATTATCACCTACCTTAACCTTCTCTTCCACTACCAACCCATTACCCGAAGCTGAGGACACTCCTCCGACTGCACCTTCACCCATTATTGTTTTCAACATCCCCATGACTTGCCCCATCATATCTTCCATTCGTTTCTCCATTCGTTCTTCATTCTCTCGCATCCTCATCTCAACACCCTCTTCCACTCTCTCTACAGTTCCCTGAATTTCCCTCAGTTTCCTATGCATCTCCTCATTCTCACACCTTAACCACTTATTCTCTTCCAACAATTTCTCCTCACGCTCCTTACTCAGCCGCAATTCCTCCTCCAAAGCCTTGTATTTACCTTCCATTTTTCTTCAACCTTAATTCTAAATTCGTATCCTATCAGTCCTTCGTCAAAGAGTCCAGCTATCAGTCCCGCCTCAGCAGTCCCTGTTCGGGCGCCAAAATAATGTGGCGGGATGTTGCAAAAACAACCCCCACACCCTTGAATCACTCTAAACAGACCAATGTCTCCTCAATACAACCTTTCCCCTTACGTTATCAGCAGCGGGACTCTTGGACAAAAGGACAAAAACAAAACAAAAACATGACCTTAAAACTATATATTTCTTACAAACTATAATAAATCAAACCAAACCATCCAAAAAAAACTTTAAACTAATAAAAACTTAACACTTTAAACTAGAATCACCAGCATCAAAAACTTTACACTATATATACCATAAACCCCATCCAAATAAACGCAAAAAAACCTAAC
>NC_090730.1:49988624-49991124 GCF_036898095.1 Palaemon carinicauda
TTGAGGTAAAAATGATTGGATCACCATTTCCTTTTCATTACTTGCGCATTCCCATCAAGACTACCCATCAACAGTACATCTCTCTATGGTATGTTTCCTTCTTTCACAGGCCTGTCTTCTTTATTGGGGAACAATTAAATGCACTTGCAACTAGCAGAGCATATGCAAATTAATAGTATACCCTATCTAAGTTTTCTTTTTCTACAATCGTCAATGGACTCCACGTCAAAAAGCCATTGAAATAACATGCTGAATTGAATTCCATTATCATTAAAGCATTAAAGTATAAATTTGTATGCCAATGGAAGTCCTTTTGATAGAAACTGATGAATATACATGCGCAATTGTCACTATTATGTGACCCCTTGGTAGCCTATATATATCCGTGCTATTATTATTATTATTATTATTATTATTATTATTATTATTATTATTATCAGCTAAGCTACAACCCTACAAGCCCCAGTGCTCCAATAGGGAAAAATAGTCCAGTCAGGAAAGAGAATATGATAAACGATATGAGAAAAATAAATTAATAATAAGATATTATAAAAACATCAACATCAAAACAGATAGGTCATATGTAAAATTCAACATTAAAACATTTGCTTCCACTATGAACTGTTGAAGTTCTACCAATTTAACTACTTGATTTTGAAGATCATTCAGCAAATTGGTTACAGTTGGGATAAACGTTTTAGAATACTGTATAGTATTGAGCCTAATGATGGAGAAGGCCTGACTATTAGAATTATCTGCATGCTTATTATTACGAACAGGATCGAACTGTCCGGAAAGATCTGAATGCAAAGGATGATCAGAATTATGAAAAATTTGTCCAACAAATTAAGATGAGAATCAGCTGCTGAAGATCAGACATGAGAACAATACTCGAAACAAGGCAAAATTGAAGAATTAAGGCACTTCTTTAGAGGAGATTGATCGCCAAAATTCTTAAAAGACTTTCTTGAAAATAGGCTAATATTTTATTATTATTTTTTTTTTTTTTGGCGAGGGGAAATATACAAAGACGTAATTTGTTTCTCAAAAGTAAATTTGCTATTAAGAATCACACCTGAAGTTTCAAAAGAGTCATACAGGGTTAAATAAACATTAACATTGCTGAGATCTGGATGTTGAGGAGCCACTGTCCTTGATCTAATTACAATTATAATTGGAGTTATATTAGGATTCAACTTCATCTCCCATAATTGGCTCCAACCACTAATTTTAGCTTGATCTCTATGAAGGGAATCGGCAATCCCAATTCTACATTCAGGAGATGGAATTGATGCAGAGTGTGTAACATCCTCCACCTGTGCAACAAGCTTATTTTCTAGGCCAAACCACATACCATGTATACATAGTATAAAAAGTAATGGGCCTAGAACAATCCCCTAAGGAACACCATATATCACATTCCTATACTCACTATGGTGCCCATTAATTTCTTGCAATCTATTTCTTAAAAATTCAACAGCCCAATCATTCCCAACAGTATGAGTTTGAAAACAAGGGCTCTAAATTAAGTTAGTTCTTGGGGAGCTTGTATCAATACTTCACCCCCTAAGTTACAACATCAATTAAAAGAAAAAAAAATCAAATTCTATGGCAAATCTGTAACGGATAGGATGAGGGTTGTATTTTTAAAAAGTGTATGAAAGCGATTTTTCATATATTCCATTATGAAATAAAATTGTATTTCTCGTAAAATTTGTAATTACTCTTTACCATTTGCTTATGTTACTGGGTATAATTCCTTGTCATTTTACCTCTTGACTACTCTGTCCACTCTCTTATAGGCCTGTACCTGTTCCTTTATCTATTAACTGCAACTCAGATAATATCTCTCTGGCATCACCATACATTTTACTTCCTATTCTCCTCACTACCCATTTTCATTTCTTTTTTATGCCCCCTTATCCTCTAATACTACCTTATGGGAATTACATACCATTCATGATTTTTTAATTACCATGTAGGTAAATGTTTTTGCTGAGGAATGCTTCATTTTCTTGTGGAAATAATCAACTTCCTAAAAAAGGATTATCATTATAGAGATTATAAATATAGACTAATGATAATATCGATAGTAATAAAAAATAATTACATTGTTAAAGATAAAAAACAAATAGTCGTTATTAGAATTTCTAGATAAGGATGATAGAAAATGTAAAACGACAGATATTTTTCTCCGGAAAATTAATTAAAAGTTATGCCTCTCTCTCTCTCTCTCTCTCTCTCTCTCTCTCTCTCTCTCTCTCTCTCTCTCTCTCTCTCTCTCTCTCTCTCTCTCAACACAAGTTATTGGAAAACGATGGAAAGTATGAAACCGAAGACGTCATTATAACAGTTCCAGTTCTAGAATCAAAATTGGTTATCTAACGATTAAAGCAGTGGCACGGGCGAAGACGAGGTTGTTGAAGAGTGCTTTCACAAAAAGACCTAAGGACTGAGTATAAACACATATACTTAACTTTAAGTCTCTTGAATTTGGCAT
>NC_090730.1:49996124-49998624 GCF_036898095.1 Palaemon carinicauda
TTGCATTTATAGCAATGTTGTAAGAGAATACGAAACAAAATTGAACGTGGAACACCAAAAGCAAAGGCTTCAATTAGCCATAGAACATTATACTAGTATATTACCGCTTTTGTCCTTTTTCTAATGTAGCAAACATGTTTCAGAAAATTCTCTCTCTTTCCTAAAAGAATAACTTCTATCATATACAGAATGCATCATTCATTTTTTTTTCCAGTGACCGTAGAGGAATCTTCATATTAACAGATATAACTACGTTTTTTACTGAATGCACCTAGCTTTCGCTTTTTCCCCTCACGAGATGCCATTGCGATACGAAAAAAAAATATCAACACTAAATTGGATTGGAAAGTATACAGATTCTGGGAATAGTTTAATGTATTCGTTAAATACCATAGAACATAATAGAATGACCAAAATATAATATCTCCACCTGGGCATCGAATTTCACATTAATTTACTAACGCCAAGAATACCTACATTCATAGGAAAAGCAAATAAAAATCAAGTGGAGTAATTTTCTACCGTACAACTTAGCTAGTCTCAGTGATAAATCGGCTTTATTTGAAAGCACTTAAATAACAATGCCAAAATGACCTTTATAAAGTATTGTAAAGCTAGTAAACCGAATGAAAGCCATTTCTATCCCAACCCCAACCTCTGGTCCATTGACGCTGAGGTAGTCCACTCAGATGACATTCTATGTGACCATTGTTGGATTTACGAACTGGACAAAGAGTGATGAATCAAGGTCAACAAAAAATAAAGTAAAAGCACACCTGAAAAATTCCTGTACACACTTACGCCTGAACAGTGCCACCCATTGGCAACATGAACAACTAATTTTTTAATGAAGAGCATCCTATATAGTTTAACTCCCTATTTCTGATGGTTTGACTGTTGTTATGACTATAAATGGGGATGTTATGAGATTCAGGTCTTAAATGCTTGATGCTGGTATGACCATTTTCATTCGTGTTCTATCTATTGATATCCAGAAATGCATTATTCTTGTTGCCTAATAACTATGGCTAAAATGCAAGACGGTAGAAAGGACTTTTTTTGTGTTTGTTGGTGATTTCAACGCTAACCATAAGGAGTGGTTGAATTTTGTTTCTCATACTGACTTCCGTGAATAAAAAGCTTTAGACTTTTGCTCTGAGTCAGATTGCGAGGAAGTCTGATTTGGCAGTACCCGTCACCCCACCCCCACTCCTGTACTTATACCAGATGGCTCTCTCAATAACTGTGCAAAGGAAAAGGCACCCATCTTGGCTGTTGCATTTCGCAGAAAGGAAAGTAATGCGAAACTCAATCTTCCTCAATACTGTCTTCCTGAGGCTGAACTACCTTGTAAAAATTTTCTATCCTCTGAAATTAAGACTCTTGAGGGACCTTGATAACTACAAAGGTATGGACCCAAAAAACATTTCCTTTGTATTTTAATAAAGACTATATTTCTTAGCTCCTAAGTTGTATCATATTTTTGCACATATTATTGTTATTATTACTATTGTTATTACTAGGTAAGGTACGGTCCAGTTGGAAAAGCGGGAAGCTTTAAATCCAAGGGTTCTAGTAGAGAAAACCACATTGAGGTAAGGAAATAAGGGAACACGTAGAATTGTGTGCCTAAATATACCCTTAAGCAGGAGGATCCCAGCCTCAGACAGTGGAATACCAAGGTACAGAGGCTAGACTAGATGATAATGGTTTCATTTTGGATTCTCCTTCTGGAAGAGCTGCTTACCATAGCTCTTCTAGTCTTAGCAAGTGGAAGTAAACACTAAACAATTATAGTGCAGTGAGTGATTAACCCCTGGAAGAAACAAGAGTTTTTCTGTTATCCTAGTGTTGCAATTTGAATAAGAAAAAAAAAAACGGAGAATATGAGAAGAATAGGCCAAACTATTCTCTGTATGTGTAGGCAAAGGAAAAATGAGCCGTAGCTAGAGAGGGATCCAGTGTAGTACTATCTGATCAGTCAAAGGATCCAAAACTCTCTAGCGCTAGTATCTCATTAGATGGTTGGTACATTGGTCAACCTGCTACATACATAGATGAACGTGTAATGCTAATCCTCTGGGTAAATGTGTTTGTGGTAGCTATATTATGTTGATTACAATCCATTTTGCATAACTCCCATATTATCTAAAGTTTTTGAACGTCTTTTGGCAAAACGTCTAAATATGTTTGCTGAAGTTAATAATGTGTTCTTTAGTTGTCTATTTACTTATCACAAAGGTTGGAACTTATGTTGTCCTTCCTACAATTTCCAATGTTGTAGACTATGTAGGGGAACCCCTTGGTCGTGGTCAGGAGGGTGATCAAAAAGTTTGTAGGTTTGGCCTCAATTTCATGGTTGCCTTTGACCGAGTTGATCATGACTTTTTTTTTTTTTTTTTTTTTTTTTTTTTTTTTTTTTTTTTTTTTTTTTTTTACTCCAATTCTGTGAGGAGATGGGATTTCCTCTCAGTATCATCTATGAATTTGGAATAAAATG
>NC_090730.1:50008624-50016124 GCF_036898095.1 Palaemon carinicauda
CGGTATTAATCTCTGACACGGTCATTCAATTAGTTCATTGTGCATAAGATTTTTCTTAATTCTGACCACCCTTTACATTCAAATCTTCCTAGACAGTTCCATCTTGTTCGTAATACTAGTCAGGCACGTAATTCTAATAGTCCGGCCTCCTCAATAATGATGCTCAATACTACACCGTATTCTAGAAGTTTTATTCCAGCTGTGACCAAGTTGTGGAATGATGTTCCTAATCGGGTAGTGGAATCAGTAGAACTTCAAAAGCTCAAACTTATAGCAAAGTTTTTTATGTTGCGCAGGCTGACGTAAGTTTTTTTTATAGTTTATATATGACATATCTGTTTTGATTTTCTTACTGTCCTCAAAATATTGTTAATTTATTCTCATATTGATTATTTATTTCCTTATTTCCTTTCCTCACTGTGCTATTTTTCCTTGTTGGAGCCATAGTGCTTATTGTATCTTGCTATTCTAACTATGGTTGTAGCTTGGCTAATAATAATAATAATAATAATAATAATAATAATAATAATAATAATAATAATAATAATAATAATAATAATAATAATAAATAATTGTAAATTTTGTGTTTATTATAGGTTTATTATCTCAAAATTGTAAAAAATATTTTTTTTTTTTTAAATTGTCACGGCCTCTTTTCAAACTGACGTCAATTATAATGCAGACACTGCTGATAATGTGAAGCAATGGAATTACACACATCATGAATCAATTCCTTTGGTATTGGGGCGCATACATATATAATGGCTTCTCTCAATTCAGTTACTGTTGCAGGTTTCATAGCTTAGACCTTGTCTTTTAGATATGCCCATAGGAAAAAAATTAAGTGGTGTGAGGTCTGGTGAAAAGGGAGAATATTCAAAGAAACCCCTTCGTCCAATTCACCTGTTTTGTAAGATCTCATCAATGAAAGATCTGACATGGCAATGGTAATGTGTGGTTGCCCCATATTACTGAAAATAAAACTCTTCATCTTCATAGTCTTCTCTAATGATTAGTAAGTTCATGTGAAGTGGACAGGTTACAGTAGCGAAAAAAAAGAACGGTCCAATTAATCCTCTTGATGATAAACCGCACCACGCTGTAATTCCCGGTAAATTGACATGACGGTCGACAATAACATGGGCATTCTCAGGTCCCTAATAGATACAGTTCAGGAGGTTAATGGAAACATATAATTTGGATGTGGCATCATCACTCTATACAATCATTGTTGAAAAATCTGCATTTTTTACACATTGTTCTAAATACCACTCACAATACTATATTCTTTGGTCTGGATCCGCGTCAATAAGAGCATGGACTAATCTTGGGATATAACTTTTCCA
Organism: Palaemon carinicauda; assembly: GCF_036898095.1. Taxonomy (NCBI): domain Eukaryota; kingdom Metazoa; phylum Arthropoda; class Malacostraca; order Decapoda; family Palaemonidae; genus Palaemon; species Palaemon carinicauda. The sequence continues at coordinate 50,009,971 of NC_090730.1, forward strand.
AGGACAATGTTGCATTATAAAATAGACAGATGATTTTGAAATTCTAACTACAGGACAAGCCTGTCGTAGACTTTCTCGGATTTCGCTGAATGATCGTGTTCTTTCGGAACACTTTTTTTGAACGTTCTGAACAATTCCACAAGCCTCAAACTTATCTCTCATTCAAATGATGGTAGCTCGCGTTGTAGGTTCTTTAATAAATTCTCTCTTAAATTTTCCTTGCACTTCAACTGCATCTTAATAGTTCCAGTAGTATTTGAGAATTAATTTTCTTTCTTCGAAGGTTAATCTGGAAGTCATCATTGTGTTCAGGGATTGAATCCGGAAAATAAACACAATGATTTGAAATATATTCGATATGCAGTGAAAAAAACCAACACTATAATACTTGTAAATAGTTTTTATATTTTTGATATGATGAATTTTAATAAAATACAAATTTAAAACAATTCTAAATTAAATATATATATATATATATATATATATATATATATATATATATATATATATATATATATATATATATATATATATATATATACATATACATACATATATATGTATATATATATATATATATATATATATATATATATATATATATATATATATATATATATATATATATATATATATATATATATATGCATATATGTATATATACACACACACACACACACACATATATATATATATATATATATATATATATATATATATATATATATATATATATATATATATATATATATATATATGTGTGTAAATATATATATATATGTATATATATATATATATATATATATATATATATATATATATATATATATATATATATATATATATATATATATATGTAGATATATATATTATTAGAAAGTCTAGATCAGCCTTGTTTTTCTAGGTTTAATTACTAGTTTTTAAGAATCATTTTGTGGCAGAATAGCCTTTGTTTTGTATGAGAATTTGTTTATGTTATCTTTGAAATTTAAGTGTTCAAGTGTAAAGTGCTTAATTTAACAATTGTCAGTGTGGTTAGGCGCCTCCTCCCCGGTTTTTTATTTTATCGAACTATAGTTTTAACGTTTGTTTTTTTTTTACATACGAGTGTTTATGAACGCGACTTGATGTCTGGACGTTGGTGCTCGGACAGAATTCAGTTCGGGCTTGAGCACTCCCCTGATAATATACCTTGAGCAGCATAGTGATTTGGACTCTGGATGACGATTGTTTGGCAACTTATTTGGACGATTCTTTGGATTACGCTTTTGATCCTTGCATTGATCTGTTGTCTGCAGGTGCTCTTGTCACCTGCGACTCGAGCCAGTTCTGCCTTTCCCTGACGAGGAGGACTTCCCAGGGAATTGGTGCACTTACGTCTCCAATCAGCTGCTGTGGTTTTGGAAGCTTGCAAGCTCGTGAGGTGGCCAGTAGGGAGGCTGACGCCAGGTAAGACATAGAGTGTCTGATTTTCGTTTGGGATTGCTTGCCCTTTATGATTATGCCCTGGCGTTCGGGACCTGCCCTGATAGCTGTTATGACAAGTGAATGACGGCCCTAGTTTTGTGTCTCCTCTGATTCATCCACTGAAGTGAGGAGAACTATATACATCCTTTGTATCATTTGATCTTTTATATATTGTCATATTTAAGACGTGACCGCATAATATCTTCCAGTATGTCTATTATAGACAAGGTTTTGTGTACATTAGTTTTGTGTTGATAGGTAGGATTTATGATGGTTTTTCTTGTTTTATTCACTCCGTCTTCCTTCTTTCTTGGAATTAGTATTAGGATAATTTTTTGTTCTGGCCAGCCAAATTGTTGGATCCAAGTTCATAATTGATATTTCTCTTGTCTTTGATAGGACTTAGCTTCTTAGTTTTAGGGAATCCAGTGTGATTCAAAGGACCGTTATTTGTCCTTCCTTGTTATTAAATAATGTTATTTGTAGTTTTAATAAGGTTGATCTAAATTTTGTTATTGTTAAGTATTAAATATTGTTAAGTTTTCTTGAGTGTTTGTTTCCGCTGACCTTTAGCACTGAGTTACATTTATCACTGACAACAATTATAATAAGAACTCTTATAATAACACTAAGGGTTATAACAATTGGCGACCGTGACAGGGTTGTTCTCAGGTGTACTCAGTGTTTTGGTCTGTGGAACAGCACTTTGTTAATTTGACAATATTTTCTTTAGTTGTAAAGTATTACCTTTCTCCCCTGCTAAATTTGGTGCAATGGAGGGTTTTGTGTTTGACCCCGCAGAGTTTTTAGGGTCAGGTGATTGTATAAAGCATCTGCCAGTACTAAATAAGACTTGTTTAGTAAGTTGTGCCCGGTGGTTGGGTATTCCGTTGAGGGCAGCGGATACGAAAAATCAATTGTTGGTAGCTGTTAAAAGTAAAATTGCTCAAGGTCTGGCTGAGGCTGAACATTTGGTTAGGGAATATGAAGTTTCAGGTAGTAGTGACTCTGAGCGTGAGGGTAGTATGATTAATGATGATGACAGAATAAGTGTTAATGGAGGTCTAACTCTGTTTGAGGATCCTCCCCGGACAGGAACTATTTATGAAGGTCAGGCTAACTTGCCTCTGAAACTAAATGTTTCCACTAATCCATTCAATTCTGTAGTAAACCCTGCGCCAAAAGATCCTCAGGTTCCTGTTTGTCCTTTGGTGGAGTCCAAGGAGGACGGTGAATTTAATTTAATATGTAAACGGATAGAACTAATGAGACTGGAATTTGAAGAGAATGAGAGGGCGAGGCGGCATGAATTGGAGATGGCCAATATCAATTTAGAAATTGCTAGGCTGCAGGGCACCTCTATTCATTTTAGTACACCTCGGGGCAACTCACAGGATAAGTTTAATGTAGGTGCGGCCTTGAAATTGGTGCCAGTATTTGAAGAGTTGAATGTTCCAGAATTTTTCAAGGCTTTTGAACGTGTTGCCACTCGGTTGTCTTGGCCCCCAGAAATGTGGACTGTACTAATTCAATGTAGGTTGGTGGGCAAGGCAATTAGAGTGTATAATGCCTTGGAAGAAAGTATTGCCCGTGATTACCATAAGGTTAAGGCTCTAGTCCTCAAGGCATATGATTTGGTTCCTGAGGCCTACCGCCTTAAGTTCAGAAATTTTACGAAGCAAGCCTCCCTTACTTATGTGGAATTTGCTAGGCTTAAGGAGGAACAATTTGATCATTGGTTAAAAAGCCGCCAGGTGGTCTCTTTCTCCGCTTTGAGAGAACTCATGCTTCTAGATTAATTCAAAAGGTCATGTAGTAAGGAATTGAAAATTTATCTAGAAGAGGTAAAAGCTTTTAATTTAAGTAATGCCGCCCAAATTGCTGACGAGTTTGTATTGACCCATCGAACTGGGTCTGGTAGTTTTGGAAATAAAGATGTGAATTTTCAATCTGCTAGGCCAGTTAATTTTCAGAGGTTGGGCTCTTTTGTGAATACTCGTGGGCAGGGTAACCCACCAGATAAAAATCATAAGCCTGATAGTAACCAGGGAAAAGACTTGAGTGGACAGGACACTCGTGTCTTTTCTGAAGATAATAGGTTTGGTTCTGGCCCAGGTAATATGAATAATAGAGGTAGGGGGACTTGTTTTTGGTGTAATAAGCAGGGACATTATCAGGCACAGTGTTATGCCAGAAGAAGGTACCTCCAAAGGAATAATAATAATCCTGTGTCACTAATATCTACTAGTAAATCTGTTATCAGCGATCCCGTAGTTGAAAACCGTCCAGTAGCTAACACTAGTAATGATGTTAGTAGCAGTAGTCAGTCTTCTAGCAGAAAGGAGGCATGACTACTTTATGATAAATATATTTGGCCTGGTAAATTAATATCTACTTCTAAAACTGTTGGTGTGAAATTTTTGAGGGACACAGGGTCAGCTCGGTCTCTGGTTTTGAAAGACTCTTTGAAAAATTTAGCTGAGTATACAGGAAATTTTGTTGTTCTGGGAGGGTTCCCGAACACCGTTGTTTCGGCTCCGTTAGTGGAGGTCAGATTGTCTTTCCCTGGTTATGATAAAGTGACAGAATTAGCAGTTGTTGAGTGTCTCCCTATTCCTGGAATTGACGGCATTTTGGGTAACGATATGTTAAATACAAAAGGACAAGAGTTGTTCCCCATATTGTCTGTGCATGCCTGTCCTGTTGCAGTAACAACCCAGGCAGCAGTAAAGACTGCAAATTTAATTGATAATGACGAAGATTTAATCTTAAGTAGTTTAGAAGTAGACATAGAGAGGCCCGGGTCTGTAGATAGTAGTGGTAATAGTGTGGTTAGCAATGTTTTGAGACCTGATTGGGACAGGTCTTCATTTATTGAAGCTCAGAAAAAGGAATTTAATTTTGATTTGGGTGACACTGCAGATTTGACTAAACCCAGGTTTTGTGTGATCAATGGTTTACTATACCGGATTAGTCGTCCTTTAACTGATAATCTGAGCAAGACGTCTGGTATTGAACAAATTGTTGTCCCATCTCAATTCCGTAGGTCTGTCTTGAGTCTTGCACATGATGATTCTTTTTCTGGCCACTTTGGTGTATGTAAAACTTTTCGAAAGTTGGCAGAATGTTTTTGGTGGCCAGGATTAAAATCATCTGTGAAACAATTTATTAATGAATGTGAGGTTTGTCAAGTGATGGGGAAACCCAACCAAATTATTCCTAAAGCTCCCTTAAATCCAATTCCTGCGATAGGTGAGCCTTTTGTGGAATTAGTTATTGATGTGGTTGGGCCTTTGCCTAAAACTAAGTCTGGGTTTACCCATCTCTTGACAATTATGGATAGAGCATCTCGATTCCCTGAGGCCTTACCAATGAGAAGGATAACCTCTAAGGTTGTATTTGACAAACTAATTGAGTTCTTTTCCAGGTATGGTCTCCCTCGTACTATTCAAACTGACTGCGGTACAAATTTTACTAGCAAGGTATTTAAAGGTAAATGTGCAGAACTGGCCATTCAGCACAAGACCAGTGTACCATATCATCCGGAGAGTCAGGGCCTGGTGGAAAGGTTCCATCAGACCCTTAAATCTATTTTGAAAAAGTATTGTTATGAACAAGGGGAGGAATGGGATAAAGGGCTTCCCTTTGCTCTCTTTGCTCTAAGAAATCATCCAAATTCTTCAACTGGTGTAGCTCCTTTCGAACTGGTATTTGGACACAAAGTACGTGGGCCTTTGGAGATTTTTCATGAGATGCTTGAGACTGATCGAGGTGGGAATGCAAACGTAGGAGACTTTGTGGAGGACTTGAGAAAAAAATGATCTAGAGCCTGGAAATTTGCCAGAGAAAATTTGGCCAGTTCTCAGGCTGCTATGAAATAAATTTTTATAGGAAATCTAAAGCACGGTCGTTTGAGCCCGGAGAATTAGTTTTAGTTTTAAGTACTGACTCTGACAATTTCCTTGAACCAAGATATAAGGGACCCTGGAAGGTGTTGAGGAAGTTGTCGGAGGTGAAGTATGAAATAGAGGCTCCTGGGACCAAACGGAAGTGCAGAATATTCCATATAAATAGGTTAAAACTCTATACTTCTAATAGACATGATCCTCTCGCTATTGTTTATGAGCCTGTGGTTGAAAGTATGGATTTACCTTCAGAGGATTTGGAGGATTTGATTTGTCAGGTGTCTTCTGATGCTCTTTTTGATAATATTCAAAATTTAGAAGTTTTGAAGGAAGGGCTGGGGCATCTGGAGATTGCTCAAAGGAGGGATGTAATTAATTTAATTTCTTCTTTTCCAGATTTATTTCGGAATTCTCCAGGTCGAACTAATTTTCTTGAGCATGATGTAGACGCGGGTAATGCTTCTCCTGTGAAACAGAGTCCTTATCGGCTGAATCCCATTAAGAGGGATATAGTTGATAAGGAGATTAAATATATGCTGGAACACGATCTCATCCAACCTTCCGTTAGTCCATGGAGCTCCCCGATAGTCCTGGTTAAGAAGTCCGATGGAAAGTTCCGTATGTGTGTGGACTACCGTAAGGTTAACACACATACTAAGAATGACTCTTTTCCTTTGCCTCGGATAGATGACTGTCTCGATCACATAGGGGCTGCTAAGTTCATTACGAAATTGGATTTATTGAAAGGGTATTGGCAGGTTCCCCTGTCTGATCGAGCAAGA
>NC_090730.1:50021124-50023624 GCF_036898095.1 Palaemon carinicauda
ATAGGAAAGGGATGTGGAATGTGATGAGATTATATGGAATTGGTGGAAGGTTGTTGCAAGCAGTGAAATATTCCTACAAAGTTAGTAAAGAGTGTGTTAATATAGGAAATGAAGTGAGCGATTGGTTTCCGGTGAGAGTGGGGCTGAGACAGGACCAATGGTTGTTTAACTTGCATGCTGATGGAGTGGTGAGAGAGGTGAGTGCTCGAGTGCTTGGACGAGGATTGAAACTGGTAGAGTAGAATGATAATGAATGTGAGGTAAATCAGTTGTTATTGGCAAATGATACTGTACTGGTTGTAGACTCGGAAGAGAGGCTTGGCCGATTAGTGACAGAATTTAGAAGAGTATGTGAGAGAAGGAAGTTGAAAGTTAATGTGAGGAAGAGTAAGTTTATGAGATGTACGAGAAGGGAAGGTAGTGTGAGGTTGAATGTCATATACTATAGGAGATGGATTAGTTTAAGTACTACGGGTCTGCTGTTGCAGCAAATGGTGGAGTGCAAGCAGATGTATGTCAGAGAGTGTATGAAGGATACAAAGTGGTGGGGCAGTGAAGGGAGTAGTAATGCATAGAAGGTTAGGCTTGAATATAAAGAGATTTCTGTATAAGAAAGTGATTGTACCAATTGTGACGTATGGATCGAAGTTGCGGGGAATGGAAGTGACAGAGAGACAAAAATGATTGCGTTTGAGATGAAGTGCCTGAGGATTATGGCTGGTGTATCTCGATTAGATAGGGTTAGGAACGAGGTAGTGAGGGTGAGAACGGGTGTAAGAATTGAGTTAGCAGCTAGAGTGGATATGAATGAGTTAAGGTTGTTCGGCCATGTGGAGAGAATAGAAAATGGCTGTCTGCTAAAGAAGGTGATGAATGCAAGCGTTGAGGGAAGATGTACAAGAGGAAGGTCAAGGTTGGGGAAGACGGATGGAGTGAATAAAGCTCTGGGTGATAGGACGATAGATGTGAGAGAGGCAAGAGAGCTAGCTATGAATAGGAATAAATGGTGAGTGATTGTGACATAGTTCCTGTAAGTCCTGCTGCTTCCTCCGGTCGCCTTGGATGACAGCGAAGGTAACAGAAGTAGGGGATTAAACTTTATGAAGCTTTATCTGTGGTGTATAATGGGGGAGGGTGGGCTGTGGCACCTAACAGTATCAGCCGAACTCGGTTGAGTCCCCTGTCAGGCTGGGAGGAATGTAGAGAGGAAATGTCCCTTTATTTTTATTTGTTTGATGTCGGTTACTCCACAGAATTGGGGAAATTGCCTTGGTATAAGTATTATTATTATTATTATTATTATTATTATTATTATTATTATTATTATTATTATTATTACTACTACAAGGTGAGTTACTTCCCAAGTTGGAAAAGCAGCATGCTATATGCCCAGGGTCTCCAACAATGGAAAATAACCCAGTTAGAAAAGGAAAAAATGAAATGAAACGAAAATTCAGGAGAAGTAATTAACAAATAAAAAAACACATTCTATGGATAGTTATAATATCATAATAAATCCTTCACATATAAACTATAAAAACATGAAAAAACTATAGGAAGAAAAATAAGATAGAATAGTGTGCCTAAGTGTACCCTCAAGCAGGAGAACTCTAACCCAAGACAGTGAAAGAGCATGGTACAGGCGTATTTCACTACACAAGGCTAGAGAACAATGGTCTGATTTTGGAGTGTCCTTCTCCTAGAAGATCTGCTTACCAAAGTTGAAGAGTCTCTTCTACTTTTAACAAAAGGAAATTAGACATTGAACAACTACTGCACATTAGTTAACTCCTTGATCGAAGAGAAGTGTTAATCCTAACCTTATTCATTCTATAGCCCTCTGAGTTGTAACTAGCTTATGTTGTAAGGCTTTATAAAGGCTCCATGGTTTCTGATGCATAAGCTAATACTGGTAAGACGATTTGATTAAATATTTTCGTTTTAGAGAGAGTGGCATTTCACTTTTCATAATCTCATTCTATTTATCGTTTAATTTTAATCTAATGTCTCAGGAAAACTTTTACTGTCGGTCCTAAGGTCGTTACATTCTCTAGAGGTACGCCCATAACCCTTATATAAGTTTTCTCTTTATTTTCAATAAACATGATTCTAATTTTACTAATACTCATTTTAGTAATACATTTCTGCTTTCTCTATTCAAATTTTAAAACCTCTTTTACAATTCCTCGGATGAGATACCGCTGCTAGAGAATTATTGGGTCCTTTGACTAGTAAGAAAGTACTACATTGGATTCATCTCTCTGGTTACGGCTCTCTTCTTCTTTGCAAACCCATACACAAAACTGTCTGGTCTACTCTTACATATTTTCCTCTTTCTTAATTTATTTGCCAATACTTAAATCACCCACCAATTATTCTTTTCTTAAGAGGTTAACTATTGAAATATAATCGATCAGTGACTTATTTCCTTTTCGTAAAGGTAGATAAGAATTTAACTATGGTAAGCAGCTCTTCTAGGAGAAGGACACTTCAAAATCAA
>NC_090730.1:50038624-50041124 GCF_036898095.1 Palaemon carinicauda
TGTATAAGGGTGTTGCAATTCAAGGGGTATTAGTTTGTTGAGTGTGGTTGGAAAAGTGTATGGTACATTACTGTTTAACTGGTTGACTATAGTCCATTTCTTTTAGCGAGGCAGATTTGCACCGACTCGCAACGGTGCCCTTTTAGCTCGGAAAAGTTTCCTGATCGCTGATTGGTTAGAATTATCTTGTCCAACCAATCAGCGATCAGGAAACTTTTACGAACTAAAAGGGCACCGCTGCGAGTCGTTGCTATAAAATGATAATGAATGGAAGGTAAATCAGTTGTTATTTGCGAATGATACTGTACTGGTTGTAGAAGCTTGGCCAATTAGTGACAGAATTTAGAAGGGTATATGAGAGAAGGAAGTTGAAAGTTAATGTGAGAAAGAGTAAGTTTATGAGATACACGAGAAGGGAAGGTGGTGTGAGGTTGAATGTCATGTTGAATGGAGATATACTTGAGGAGATGGATCAGTTTAAGTACTAGGAGTCTGTTGTTGCAGCAAATGCTGTATAGCAAGCAGATGTACGTCAGAGAATGAATGAAGGATACAAAGTGGTGGGGCAGTGAAGGGAGTGGTAAAACATAGAGGGTTAGGCATGAATGTAAAGAGAGTTCTCTATGAGAAAGTGATTGTACCAACTGTGACGTATGGATCGAAGTTGTGGAGAATGCAAGTGACAGAGTGACAGAAATGATTGTGTTTGATATGAAGTGCGTGAGGATTATGACTAGTGTATCTCAATTAGATAAGGTTAAGAGCGAGGTAGTGAGGGGGAGAACGGCAGTAAGAATTGAGTTAGCAGCTAGAGTGAATATGAATGAGTTGAGGTGGTACGGCCATGTGGAGAGAATGGAAAATGGCTGTGTGCTAAAGAAGGTGATGAATGCAAGCATTAAGGGGAGAAGTATAAGAGGAAGGTCAAGGTTGGGGTAGATGGATGGAGTGAATAAAGCTCTGGGAGATAAGAGGATAGATGTGAGAGAGGCAAGAAAGCTAGCTAAGTATAGGAATAAAGGGTGAGTGATTGTGACATAGTTCCTGTAAGTCCTGCTGCTTCCTCCGGTCGCCTTGGATGACAGCGGAGGTAACAGAAGTAGGGGATTAAACTTTATGAAGCTTCATCTGTGGTGTATAATGGGGGAGGGTTGGCTGTGGCACCTAGCAGTACCAGCCGAAATCGGTTGAGTCCTCTGTCAGGGTGGGAGGAACGTAGAGAGGAAAGGTCCTCTTATCTTTATTTGTTTGATGTCAATTACTCCCCAGAATTTGGGAAAGTGCCTTGGTATATGTATTATTATTATTATTATTATTATTATTATTATTATTATTATTATTATTATTATTATTATTATTATTATTATTATTATTATTATTACAAGGTTAGCTACTTCCCTAGTTGGAAAAGCAGCATGCTATATGGCAAGGGTCTCCAACAATGGAAAATAACCCAGTTAGGAAAGGAAAAAATGAAATAAAACAAAAATTCAGGAGAAGTAGTTAACACATAAAAAAACACATTCTATGGATAGTTATATCATAATAAATCCTTCATATATGAACTATAAAAATATGAACAAAAACTATAGGAAGAGAAATAAGATAGAATAGTGTGCCTAAGTGTACCCTCAAGCAGGAGAACTCTAACCCAAGACAGTGATAGACCATGGTACAGACGTATTTCACTACACAAGGCTACAGAACAATGGTCTGATTTTGGAGTGTCCTTCTCCTAGAAGATCTGCTTACCAAAGTTGAAGAGTCTCTTCTACTTTTAACAAAAGGAAATTAGATATTGAACAATTACTGCACAGTAGTTAACTCCTTGATCGAAGAGAATTGTTAATCCTAACCTTATTCTTTCTATAGACCTCTGAGTTGTAACTAGTTTATGTTGTAAGGCTTTATAAAGGCTCCATGGTTTCTGATGCATAACCTAATACTGGTAATACGATTTGATTAAATATATTCGTTTTAGAGAGAGTGGCATTTCACTTTTCATAATCTCTTTTTATTTATCGTTTACTTTAAATCTAATATCTTAGGAAAACATTTACTGTCGGTCCTAAGGGCGTAACATTCTCTAGAGGTACGCCCATAACCCTTATCTAAGTTCTCTCTTTATTTTCATTAAACATGATCCTAATTTTACTAATGCTCAGTTTAGTCCTAAATTTCTGCTTTCTCTATTCAAATTTTAAAATCTCTTTTGCAATTCCTCCCAAGAAATACCGCTGCTAGAGAGTTCTTGGGTCCTTTGACTAGTGAGAAAGTACTACATTGAATTCATCTCTCTGGTTACGGCTCTCTTCTTCTTTGCCAACCCATACACAAAACTGTCTGGTCTACTCTTACATATTTTCCTCTTTCCTAATTTATTTGCCATCACTTAAATCATCCACCAATTATTCTTTTCTCAAGAGGTTAACTATTGAAATATAATTGTTCAGTGACTTATTTCCTTTTCGTAAAGGTAGATAAGAATTTAACTATAGTA
>NC_090730.1:50055321-50057821 GCF_036898095.1 Palaemon carinicauda
TATGTATATATATATATATATATATATAAATATGTATATATATATATATATATATATGTGTGTGTATATATATATATATATATATATACGTATTTATTCATATATATATATATATATATATATTTATATATAGAGAGAGATTTATACAGTATATATATATATATATATATATATAAATATATTTATATATGTATATACTACCGCTAGAGAGTTATGGGGTCTTTTGACTGGCCAGACAGTACTACATTGGATCCTCCTCTCTGGTTACGGTTCATTTTCCCTTTGCCTACATACACACTGAATAGTCTGGCATATTCTTTACATATTCTCCTCTATCCTCATACACCTGACAACACAGATTACCAAACAATTCTTCATCACCCAAGGGGTTGTCGCACTGTAATTGTTCAGTGCCACTTTCCTCTTGGTAAGGGTAGAAGAGACTCTTTAGCTATGGTAAGCAGCTCTTCTAGGAGAAGGACACTCCAAAATCAAACCACTGTTCTCTAGTCTTGGGTAGTGCCATAGCCTCTGTACCATGGCCTTTCACTGTCTTGGGTTAGAGTTCTCTTGCTTGAGGGTACACTCGAGCACACTCTCCTATCTTATTTCTCTTCCTTTTGTTTTGTTAAAGTTTTTATAGTTTATATAGGAGATATTTATTGTTGTTACTCTTCTTAGAATATTTTATTTTTCTTTTTTCCTTTCCTCACTGAGCTATTTTCCCTGTTGGAGCCCCAGGGCTTATAGCATACTGCTTTTCCAACTAGGGTTGTAGCTTAGTAAGTAATAATAATAATAATAATAATATATATATATATATATATATATAGCACTAGTTGGAGAATTGGTAATGTTACTCCTCTATGTAAATGTGTTTGTGGTAGCTCAAGTCCCTCTGATTACCGCCAAATTTCCATAACTCCCATATTATCTAAAGTTTTTGAACGTCTTCTGGCAAAACGTCTTAATAGGTTTGCTGAAGGTAATCATCTATTCCCTAGTTTGCAATTTGGTTTTCGTAAAGGCCTTGGAGCATGTGATGCCCTTCTTACAATCTCCAATGCTGTACAGAAATCCCTTGATTGTGGTCGGGAAGTTCGTATGATTGGCCTTGATTTTAGTGCTGCCTTTGACCGTGTTAATCACGAGGCATTGTTTTAGAACTGAAACAGTTGGGAGTGGGTGGGTCGTTTCTTAGCATTATTATTGATTTTTTAAGTAATAGATCTCAAAGAGTTGTTGTTGATGGGCACCATAGTGATTATAGGAATGTGATATCCGGTGTTCCACAGGGTAGTGTTCTTGGCCCATTACTTTTCATACTATATACACATGACATGTGGTTTGGCCTTGAAAACGAGCTTGTTGCATATGCAGATGATGCTACTCTCTTTGCATCAATTCTATCCCCTGAATGTAGATCTAGGGTTGGTGAATCCCTTAATAGAGATTTAGCTAGAATTAGTGCATGGTGCAAATTATGGGGTATGAGGTTGAATCCTAACAAAACTCAAAGTATGATTGTAAGTAGGTCAAGGACGGTGGCTCCTCAACATCCGGATCTCAGTATTGATAATGTTTCTTTAAATATGTATGACTCTTTCAAAATTTTAGGTATGATACTCGACAGTAAATTACTTTTCAGAAACATATAAGGTCTGTGTCTTCTTCAATTGCACAAAAAATAGGCTTATTGAGAAAGTCTTTCAAGATTTTCGGTGATCAATCTATTCTGAAGAAGTGTTTTAATTCTTTCATTCTACCTTGTTTTGAGTATTGTTCTCCTGTCTGGTCTTCAGCTGCTGATTCTCATCTTAATTTGTTGGACAGAAACTTACGGTCTATTAAATTTCTTATTCCTGATCTAGATATTAATATCTGGCACCGTAGTTCAATTAGTTCATTATGCATGTTGCATAAGATTTTTCATAACTCTGACCATCCTTTACATTCAGATCTCCCTGGACAATTCTATCCTGTTCGTAATACTAGGCAGGCAGTTAATTCTAATAGCCAGGCCTTTTCCATCACGAGGCTTAATACTACGCAGTACTCTAGAAGTTTCATTTCAGCTGTTACCAAGTTGTGGAATGCTCTTCCTAATCGGGTGGTTGAATCAGTAGAACTTCAAAAGTTCAAAGTTGAAGCAAATTTGTTTTTGATGTTGTTAATAGTTTATATATGACTTGTCTATTTTGACGTTGTTACTGTTTTTTTTTAGAATGATTTATTGTTAATTTGTTATCTTCATTTATTTATTTCATTATTTCCTTTCCTCACTGGGCTATTTTTCCCTGTTGGAGCCCCTGGGCTTATAGCATCTTGCTTTTCCAACTAGGGTTGTAGCTTGGATAGTAATAATAATAATAATACATATATATACATATATGTATATATATATATATATATATATATATAAATAAATAATTATATATATATATATATATATATATATATTTATATATATATATATATATATATATATAAATATATATAT
>NC_090730.1:50060321-50070321 GCF_036898095.1 Palaemon carinicauda
TGTTTGTGTATGAATGCCTGTCTGTGTATATGTATGTATATGTCTTTTTTATATATTTATATATAGATGTGTTTTACATATACAAATAGTTTTGCTTATGTATTTATGCAGATAAGGCTACCGTTATTCATATAAATAAACTGTACTGAAAGTCAAAAACAAGAATTTACCCGTCACCAGAAATTACCCTTTTTGGCAGGTGTCTAATGAGGTTGGATCTCCACCCAGTAAACACCTGACCTCAGCCCATGGAAGCAGAGAATGTAACATTCAGGCTTCCATCCAGCCACAAGTACCACCGCCGGCAAGGGCCAACCGGCACGTACCCGGCTGGCTAGCCTCCGGCAGCAAAAGTACAGTCGACATACTGCTGGCTGATTCGACACCTATCTGGCTAATACCCCGGCAACAGAACTTGTGGCCAGTAGTCCAAGGACGGACTGGAGAATCTTGGTAAAAGAAGGGACTTCCCACCTACAGCTGTCATGGCTGCCGACAGATGACACGGTTACCAGCAGCTTGCATAGCCGCCAGCAGCCGTCATAGCTGCCGACAGTTTGTATAACACATGATCACTGGCAGCCAACATGGCCACCAGCAGTTGTCATGGCTGCCGGCAGCTAGCATAGCTGCAGGCAGCCGGACAACAGGTGCAGAGAAGGAGTCTAGCTGGCTCCCTCAACCCACCGACAACAGTGAGATTGCAAGACGATGGCTCAAAGAAAGAAAATGGCTCAGCCTTCATAAAAGAAGAGGGGGAGAGAAAACGGTCCTGTATGAAGTGTGGAGGGAGCCAGTAAAGTTGCCGGTCCTACACACCCTTAAGAAAGACGCCATCCTAGGTGGCAGGAGAATCTTCTATACTCCAACCTAGGGTGTGCCAATACAGTTAATGGAATGGCAGCAGTGCTGCCTTCTCTCAACAAGGGAGAAACAGAGTTCCAGTGCCGGAGCCATCCTAGGCCTCAGAAGAATAACTACTCTTCAGCCTAGAGTTTGCGAGCACATGACTACTCTACTAGGCCACAGCTAGAAGGTGGCGGCATCATACAACCATTTCAGGTGCGGCCTAGGGAGGGCTAGCCTCCTATGTCGGAAGCCTAGCCGGCAGGGGAATGACAAATCACTCTGCCGGCCAGCTGTCGGCACAAGACTAATACTCTGAGGTTCTGACCGAATCACAAAACCTGCCATCTGCGGTTAAGGGACGAGACAGAAAACCCTAGACTAGTCTTGCCTGAATGAAAACTCGGGCACGACCCACTAGGGTTGTAGCCTAAGTCTACACTCAGAGGGAAGAGAGATTACCCTTAAATCTCTAATAGAGACGAGTATCGGTTATATAATAATTCTAGGAGATATCGTTCTCCGACGAATTGATAAACCGATACACGAGGGTAACGGGGGAAATGTCGAAAGTATACTATAAAGCCTAGGTTAGGTTACCTAGGCAAAAACAAGGTCTCGGTTACTTAAATCACCGAAACTCTGACATATATGATCAAGATAGTAAAAGGAAAATTATTAATATAAATATCTTTACAAATATAAATTGCCTTAATAGCTTTCATAATTAAATTATTAATGCTATTTTAACCAGGAATGTCGTTCTACTCATGCCTAACGAACGACAGCGCCCATGGCGCCTCCGGTAACAGGCTTAGCTCCTAATCACCATAAATTACTCTAATCCCACTGTAAAATAAGAGCTAAATTACACACATTGTAAATAATCAATACTTAACTTTCCAGAGCCGAAAGAAGCTGGAGATTGCATAATAATCCTTGAAAAACGATCGAAAATGTCAGATCAACAGGGAACACCACCATGTCCTCCATATTGGATATGGCGCTGTTGTGATACTCAATAGTAGTATGGGAACTAGGGTAACCTTGATACGGCTCCACTTCTAATTCTGCCACTTTCCCCCTCGAAGCGTAAACGCTATTCGGGGTGCAGATTGCTATGTGGCGTGTCAATATACATCCCCTGATATTATGCGGTATCCTTGAGAGAAATATAAGTATATTTGCACCAGGAGTTGGAATTCTGGAGAACTAAAGGTAAATTCTCTTGGAATATCACTGTGGTCAAATATCCCTAGGAAGCTACTCTTAGGAACCTTCCATCAGGAACCCATGGCATGAGCCCAAAATGATTGTATATCACTAGACAGCAGTGACATAAAAAAAGATATGCCAATAGAAGTAATAAAACTTACCTGTTGTACCAAAATTAGGAGGTAGGACAAGAAAATAATCCATTAAAAGACTTGAAAAGAGGCAAAGCATTAGAGGAAGTGTCCTGATTATTGAAATGATGATATATGGAAGAGATTTCATAGTAGTAAAACTGAATGAACTTTCTAAAGAAATACAAACTATCGCCGGTCGGTACCAGTAATAAGTGTGTCGCAGCGAGAAATTAGTTTGGAGAAAAACTCTGATGTGCTTAAGAATTTCCAGTTATTTAACGCTAGTTTAGAAGAAAAACGGAGTGAATTATATAATGTTTTTCTAAATCATCCAGAAACTGTTAGTGATAAATTAGGTTTAACTAATCTTTTACAATATGATATTAAGTTACGGGACACTAAACCCATTAGACAAAGTCCATATTGTTTGACTCTAGAGAAGGCAAATTCAGTACGAAGGAAATCAAGTATATGTTAGATAATAATTTGATAGTTCCTAGTAAGAGTAAATGGTGTTCTCCGGTAGTTCTGGTAAAAAAAGGAAGATGAATAAGATAGGTTGTGCATTGATTTCACATAAGTAAAGAGTGTTATAAAGCAAAGTAATTTTCCACTTCTCAGGATCGACAATTGCTTAGACAGGATTGGAAATGCTAAATTCATCTCCAAGCTTGAATTGGCCAAAGATTATTGGCAAGTACCTCCAAAATGACGAGCTAGGAAAATATCCAATTTTATAACACCGTTCTATAGTTATGAACCTAAAGCAAGGCCTCTTGGCTTAAGAAATGCAGCCAGTACTTTCCAAAGATTAAGGAATAAATCTTTGAATGGCATTGATAACTGTGCCGTGTATTTAGATGATCGTGTTATATTTTCAGAAACTTAGGAAGAACGTTTTGGAATTTTAGCTAAAGTTCTGACAGCCCTTGAAAAAGCAAACCTTGCACCAAATTTAAAGAAATGCTAATTTGGGAAAACCTATATCACTTATTTTAGGCATAAAGTAGGTCTGGGTAAGATTTGTTCTAAAAGTGGGAACACAGAAGCTATTATCAATTTCCCAATCCCAGCAGCTAAAAGGTAGGCAACGAGATTTCTCGAGATGGTTTCATATTTCCATAGATATGAACCCAATTTTTCAGAAATAAGCGCTCCCATAGCTCATCTTTTTAAGAAGAGACGAAGTTTATTGCTTGATGATGAATGTGTAGAAGCTTTCACGATCCAGTAGTATCTGCGTTTATGAAACATTTCATCATGGAAGGACACGTGCTGCACTTTAGTTATGACTTAACACGTGGCCCGTATTGCATCCAAAATGTCTTTTAGAAGCTTCCATGGCGTGATCGAAGTAGATATTTTTGAGGAAACCAATAAAGATGCAGAATTGTTAAAAAGAACGCCTTCAATGGAGATGACCACTGCCCACTGTAATTAAACCCGCCCATACATGGGTATATTAACTTCAAAATGAGATTGTCCAAGGGAAAAAGAACTGGACATAAGAGAAGAGAGGAACTATGTCCGAAGCAGATGAGAACCAAGTACTAACGAGATAAGAAGCAGAGAAAAAACAGAAGTCTGACAAAGCCACATTGTAACCTTCCCTTCAGACAATAAACGCCCATTTCCAAAATCCTGTTATGGCCGAGAAGTAGCCAACACTGACTGCATCCTGCCTTAGTTCAACACTATCATCAAATTCTTGGAAGAAGACCTCTGATGTCCCATCTTGATGCCATGCTTCCTGTGACGTCTTCGAATCCGGTCATCGTGCCAGTTTCAACTGAACTTCAGCAGTCCTTCTCCGACGTTCTATAGACTGAAGTCTTCGTACTAGTATCGTCTCAGCAGTTGCAGAAAGCTATTCCCTAAGTATTTCTGTTCCCCTTTTCTATTGAGTTTTGATTTATTTAATTTGTCAGTTAAAGTAACCGGAAAAGTATCATTAGTTTTCTTTATAAGATTGTAAATAAACTTTTTTTTTTTCATGAGTTTCTTTTTATATTTATTCTCCAAATTTCAATGATGTTTGTTGGAAGCATTTATTTTTATTATTAAAAGAACCTGTAACGATTTTAGGATCGTATCACATATACAGGGCATATAGTAAGAATGACAGAAAATAGATGGACATTAGAATAACAAATGGGTCCCTAAAGACTGTAAAAGAAAAAGGGGAAGAAAGAGATGACGATGGGTTGACGAAACTAAGAATATTTTTGGGTGTGGAACTGGGGACTATATCTACATAGATGTATGAATCAATACACACACGTATATTCTATCTATTGTATATATATATAATATATATATATATATATATAATATCAGGCAAAATCTTCTCTGATCCATTAGTTAACCATTTTAATGTGCCGGGAAGAAAAATTTAGTTTCTTTATTTATTGGTTGAAGCATATTCAGTAGTGTAGAATTATGCTCATTTAGATACGAGCAATATCGTTCTAAGATAAACAGAGATTCGTAACGGAAATTTTAGTTAGCAGCTAATTTCTGAGATAACGTGATGAAACGTACGCATTAATCTATTGTTCTACAACCAATAAATTTTATTCTCTCTCTCTCTACTCTCTCTCTCTCTCTCTCTCTCTCTCTCTCTCATGTTCTTAACACGGGATATTAACTGCATTAGGGGGCACTTTTCAATTGAATAGTTAATGTTCTTGACAGGAAATACTCGAACAGTTTTGGAAATTCACGACTGTTCTTTTATTGCGTAATCATATATATGTTTTTTAACGAGTATGTAACACTCTGATAATGGCTGATTTGAGATATGGCATATTTAGTTAACTGATTTATGTTTATTTCTTTTTATGTTATATTTGATTCTATATAACATTACAATATGCTTTATGTAATTTATGAAACGGCGATTAAAGGAAAGTAAGTTCATATACAACTAATTGTAGGATGACATTAGCTAACACATTACCCCATATAATGATGAATACTAAATACAGATGCATTGGTATCCATCAAGTTCATAGGGGTATCCTTAATTGCACACACACACACACACACACACACACACATATATATATATATATATATATATATATGATATATATATATATGTATATATATATATATATATATTAGTGCTGAAGATTTGTCGTAATAAAATGCTTTTTCATATTCTATAAGTGCTATTCATAGTGGTTTTTCGTACTTTGTTGATTTTTCCACAAACTGGTTAATTAAAAAGGATATGATCAGGTGTTGAGTACCCACTCCTAAATCTTGACTGCTCTCTTGGTTGCTTAAATTCTAGCAGTTTTTAAATTCACCTATTAGGATCTTATAAATGTCTTTTATATCATGTAGTGTAGCCATGTGGTCGGCATTTTCAGGTCTTTTGTGTTCTAACTTTTAGTGAGATATTATAATGATAATGGATTCTCAATATGTATCTATAGAGCCTCCTTGCAGACATTTAGTGTTAAGTTCAGCGAGTTTTAACTCCTATGAAATCGGCTCCATATAGTATTAAAGCAAATTTTAGGCCATTTTTTTTGCGTCGTTGCCTCTGTTCGTGGGTTTTAATTCTTTCTCCTACTTCTCCTTTTTTTACGTTTGTTACAGGCTCAGGTGTATTGCCTATTTCTATTGGCATAGATACATCACCATTGTATAGCATTTAATAGAAATACCGTGCATTTTTTATCACTCCCATCTTTATTGTTGATTATATTTCCATTTTCATCTTTTAAGCAAAAAAGTTGACACCCTGTTTCAAGTCTTCTTTCTTCAATTTGATGCATCTTCCTTTCTTTATTGTTTCCTAAATTTTTGTTAGACTGTATTTATGAATAACTTTTTTTTTTTTTTTTTTTTGAGTAGCAGAATATGTCCCTCATGGTGATCCCCTAGACACGTTCTCAGATATTTCCGATTGGCTTTGCAACCACGAGGAGTGCAAAAATAGTATGAAGTCCTGAAAAAATACCTCCTGCAGTAGTATTCACCATAGCCGGCTTCTGTATAGCTTTTACAGCTCTCTCGATAGCATTCGCTGGACAAAAAGGCTTTGCTTGCGCTTTGGGAAATGACCGAGATCACTTATTGCAATCCAGCCGCAGACGGCTCTCCTTAGGAAGTGAGCCTACTTCGTACTCCTTCGGTATGAAACCTACCTGAACTTGCACACACTACCATCACTGATGTCGATACCTTACCCATGAAGTACCTGATGACCAATGTAGACACCATGATGTACAGCTACTTCACTATCTTCAAGACCTCCATCAATGCCTCCAGTCCTGACCAAAGAGAACAGCTACTTAACACAACCGCAGCGGAGGTAAATACTGTAAGACACAGAGGCCCGCCCTGTGGCATGCTGGAGCCGCAACAAAGCTGCCCTCCAACCAAATATGCCACCTTTAGCTCACACCACGACAAATGACAACTCCAGCCTCTTATTGTCGCCCATCAGCTGCAGTTCTGCTATTAACACTCTAGATTCAGGGTTGCTGCGAATAAATGTGCGGATGATTATTAGTGGCCAAAAATCGTGTAAGAAGGCCATCACTTTTATAGGTGGCATCCGATATCACTAATTTTTTCTTCCTATATGATGCAGGGTAGTTACGGGTGTGAGGTTTTCGATAGATACTTAGTTCTTGCCCTTCCCTTCTACCGAAGTCACTATCCAATGGCATGAAATAGTCATTCAATGCCTGCTGACATTCGGTTTGCAGCTGCCAACAGATCTGTGAATTCCCCCCAACCCCCAGCCCCCCTACCCCCCACCCCGGTTACGAGACTCTCATATCTGGCATCTTCAGGGACCTCCACTTCAGCCTAAGTTATGTTAACGACATATTTTTATTCTCTTCCTCCAAAAAATGAACACCTCCGTCACTTACACATCGTTTTCAGACCACTTACAACAGAACGGCCCAGCGGGACCAACGTATCGTTCTTAGTGCACCACATCACTTTTGTAGGCGTCTACCTGCTCCCTTAAAAGGTAGCAAGCTGTTCAGAACCTTCCAAAACCCCTTAACTATCAAAAGCACTGCAAGAAGCTTGTGTATGATCAACTATTATCACCGGCTTCTGCCAGCCATCACCAACAATCTTACCTCTACTCTACGACTCCCACAAGGGCAAGCTATGAGAGCTGAAATGGGGTCCCCTTCAAGAAGCGGCCTTCTGCCATGAAAAGAATGCCCTATCAACCCCCGCTGGTCTCACTTTTTCCATGCGACATACCCCTCCTCTTCTCTCCACTGATGCCAGCGACGTTGCTATTAATGTACTATTCGAGCGGGCAGTCAATGTCTTGCATCTTTCTGTGTTCAAAGTTGGTGCCTTGAGGCCGATGCTAATAGTTTCAGCTATTATAAGTCTGCCGTAGTTGTTCTTATTGTTAACCATGTGAATTCCATCAATTAATTCCTTCAAGAAGGGTTTACGGTCGTGGACCATCAATATAGTGCTGGGTTCAATAGAATATGCTTAATAAAAAACAGTAACATATATATATATATATATATACAAACACATGTATATGTATGTATACATACATATGTATATGTATATATATATATATATATAATACACACACACATACACACACATATATATATTATATAATATATACACACACACACATATATATATATATATATATGTTGATAGGGCTATACTGTATGTGCATAACTGTACTTGCATGTTTTTCTATGTATCTATGTATATCGATTGATATATGTGTAGGTATGTATTTATGTGTCTGGGTTTGTATACCTCTATGTTTAAATGTATATATATATACTATATATATATAAATATATATATATATATATATATATATATATTTATATATATATATATATATATCTGTTTATGTGTTTGTGTATATAAGTCTAGCGTATGCTTTTTTATATAACATATGATTTTGCTTATACATTTTTATGGATAAGGCCATCCCAGATTCTTTTTTATTATTATTATTATTATTATTATTATTATTATTATTATATTATTATTATTATTATTATTATTATTATATTATTATTATTATTTTCATCATTATTATCATTATTATTATTATTATTATTTCTGACAGACTAAGCAAAAACACTATTTGGAGAAACTGGATGCTATAAGCCCAAGGGCTCCAACGGGAAAAATAGGAAGAGCATGGTAAAAACGCTGCAGCAATACGATGACTGTTATTAGTGGTTTGATTTAAAATGCACTTTCCTAGAAGAGCTGCTTACCATAGCTAACCAGTCTCTAATACCCAAACCAAAAGAAAGTGTCCGCTGAACAATTACAGCGTATATGATATTTAACCCGTTAATCTAAAAATATTTTTTTGGTAATCTAAATTTTGTCAGGTGTATAAAGATAGTGGGAATATAGGAAAGTATAGGCTAGACTATTTGGTGTATGTGCAGGAAAAGACAAATTTTGGGATCCAATGTGGTAGTCTCACCAGTCAGGGTACCCAATAATACTAGCTGTAGTAACTCAACGGGTGGATGACTCCAGATTTGCGTTTTCGATATTTTAAAGATAACGCAAATAAAAGATATGATAGATTTGACGAAATTCTTACCAGAGAGAGATCTTAGGCCATGGTCAATTCCCGTTAATCTTTGCCGGAGTTCAAATTTTTTATGAATGTTCCAGTTATATTTATATATATATATATATATGTGTGTTGTGTGTGTGTAGTGGTGTGTGAGCGCGTGTGTGTAACTTATACCTCTTAAAAGTAAACGAACTAGATAGTACACTTATCCAAATGTGCTAGTTTAATAAACCGTTTGTTTAAAGGCTAATCATTCTTAGGTCTCTGCTCTAGTAAATAGAAACCATTTTTTTTTTTTTTAATGCTTGAATATTGAGCTTGTTTCGTGTCTTTGTATCTTCATCCCTCACCAAGGGAACAGCTTGTATACTATATTTTGACCGCCAGCATACCGGAATAAACTCCTTCTCAAATTAACTTTCCACAATAAGTAAATGCAGAGAAAATTTATTTAAAATAGTTATAGGACCCACAACAAAACTGTGAATCAAAACAATCTCTTCTGTTAGGCACGTTTTATAGCCTTAAATTAGTGACCTAAATTCTCAGTTTTTTAAACGTGATGAGTAAATTTGAGGAACGTAATAGAATGCCGATAAACAGGAAATAGTGGGTACTTACAGTAGGTGTGAATACAATGTTACTGTAAATTATAAATTATTTTTTCTCCCGCTTTAAAACTAACTCCAGTTCTGTTAGTTTAGAAAAATAGGAATTTGCATGAGAGCTCACAAGTATAAGATAAAATAAAATTATCTTTTTGGCTTTGAATATTCTTTGTAAAGGGGTTTTGTATGATTACATAGATTAATATGAATCGAATAGTTTAATAACGAGTTATAAACTGAGAGCGTAATTTTAAGGCAACCATGAATA
Source organism: Palaemon carinicauda (assembly GCF_036898095.1). NCBI lineage: Eukaryota > Metazoa > Arthropoda > Malacostraca > Decapoda > Palaemonidae > Palaemon > Palaemon carinicauda. Next base: position 50,069,964 of record NC_090730.1, read on the forward strand.
CAAAGGATAAATTATCTTAATACTATCTTAATTTACTAAATAATTATTAGTTTTTGGATGAGTTACAATTTTAAATAGAATTTATTTTTGTAGCAATCATCTAATAGTCTAAATAAATATTAGGGCGTAACCTTAGTGTCTATTAAGATATAGAAATCAATAAAGTTAATTCTTAAAAGTTATTTTTTTTTTTTTAATATATCTATAGATACTTTTTTTTTATAACCATACACTTGTAATCTAACCACATACGTCTAACACACTAGATAGATTTCCTATAAAATATTTTTTTCTTGGAAAACATAATTGATAGTCTCTCATAATTCAGATCATCTCATAGCATTCTCAATATCATTTG
>NC_090730.1:50080625-50095625 GCF_036898095.1 Palaemon carinicauda
GCTCGGAAAAGTTTCCTGATCGCTGATTGGTTAGAATTATCTTGTCCAACCAATCAGCGATCAGGAAACTTTTTACGAGCTAAAAGGGCACCGCTGCGAGTCGTTGCTATAGAATGATAATGAATGGGAGGTAAATCAGTTGTTATTTGCGAATGATACTGTACTGGTTGTAGACTCTGAAGAGAAGCTTGGCCAACTAGTGACAGAATTTAGAAGGGTATGTGAGAGAAGGAAGTTGAAAGTTAATGTGAGAAAGAGTAGGTTTATGAGATACACGAGAAGGGAAGGTGGTGTGAGGTTGAATGTCATGTTGAATGGAGATATACTTGAGGAGATGGATCAGTTTAAGTACTAGGAGTCTGCTGTTGCAGCAAATGCTTTATAGCAAGCAGATGTACGTCAGAGAGTGAATGAAGGATACAAAGTGGTGGGCAGTGAAGGGAGTGGTAAAACATAGAGGGTTAGGCATGAATGTAAAGAGAGTTCTGTATAAGAAAGTGATTGTACCAACTGTGACGTATGGATCGAAGTTGTGGAGAATGCAAGTGACAGAGAGACAGAAATGATTGTGTTTGAGATGAAGTGCGTGAGGATTATGACTGGTGTATCTCGATTAGATAGGGTTAAGAGCGAGGTAGTGAGGGTGAGAACGGGAGTAAGAATTGAGTTAGCAGCTAGAGTGGATATGAATGAGTTGAGGTGGTACGGCCATGTGGAGAGAATGGAAAATGGCTGATGAATGCAAGCATTAAGGGGAGAAGTATAAGAGGAAGGTCAAGGTTGGGATAGAGGGATGGAGTGAATAAAGCTCTGGGTGATAGGAGGATAGATGTGAGAGAGGCAAGAGAGCTAGCTAAGTATAGCAATAAATGGTGAGTGATTGTGACATAGTTCCTGTAAGTCCTGCTGCTTCCTCCGGTCGCCTTGGATGACAGCGGAGGTAACAGAAGTAGGGGATTAAGCTTTATGAAGCTTCATCTGTGGTGTATAATGGGGGAGGGTTGGCTGTGGCACCTAGCAGTACCAGCCGAATTCGGTTGAGTCCCCTGTCAGGCTGGGAGGAACGTAGAGAGGAAAGGTCCTCTTATCTTTATTTGTTTGATGTCAGTTACTCCCCAGAATTTGGGAAAGTGCCTTGGTATATGTATTATTATTATTATTATTATTATTATTATTATTATTATTATTATTATTATTATTATTATTATTATTATTATTATCACATGGTTAGCTACTTCCCTAGTTGGAAAAGCAGCATGCTATATGGCAAGGGTCTCCATCAATGGAAAATAATCCAGTTAGGAAAGGAAAAAATGAAATAAAACAAAAATTCAGGAGAAGTAATTAACACATAAAAAAAAAACATACTATGGATAGTTATATCATAATAAATCCTTCATATATAAACTATAAAAATATGAAAAAAAAACTATAGGAAGAGAAATAAGATAGAATAGGGTGCTTAAGTGTACCCTCAAGTAGGAGAACTCTAACCCAAGACAGTGATAGACCATGGTACAGACGTATTTCACTACACAAGGCTAGAGAACAATGGTCTGATTTTGGAGTGTCCTTCTCCTAGAAGATCTGCTTACCAAACCTGAAGAGTCGCTTCTACTTTTAACAAAAGGAAATTAGACATTGAACAATTACTGCACAGTAGTTAACTCCTTGATCGGAGAGAATTGTCAATCCTAACCTTATTCTTTCTATAGACCTCTGAGTTGTAACTAGTTTATGTTGCAAGGCTTTATAAAGGCTCCATGGTTTCTGATGCATAAGCTAATACTGGTAATACGATTTGATTAAATATTTTCGTTTTAGAGAGAGTGACATTTCACTTTTCATAATCTCCTTTTATTTATCGTTTACTTTTAATCTAATATCTTAGGAAAACATTTACTGTCGGTCCTAAGGGCGTAATATTCTCTAGAGGTACGGCCAGAACCCTTATCTAAGTTCTCTCTTTATTTTCATTAAACATGATCCTAATTTTACTAATACTCATTTTAGTCCTACATTTCTGCTTTCTCTATTCAAATTTTAAAACCTCTTTTGCAATTCCTCCCATGAAATACCGCTGCTAGAGAGTTCTTGGGTCCTTTGACTAGTAAGAAAGTACTACATTGGATTCATCTCTCTGGTTACGGCTCTCTTCTTCTTTGCCAACCCATACACAAAACTGTCTGGTCTACTCTTACATATTTTCCTCTTTCCTAATTTATTTGCCAACACTTAAATCACCCACCAATTATTCTTTTCTCAAGAGGTTAACTATTGAAATATAATTGTTCAGTGACATATTTCCTTTTCGTAAAGGTAGATAAGAATTTAACTATAGTAAGCAGCTCTTCTAGGAGAAGGACACTTCAAAACCAAACCATTTTTTTCTAGAGTGTTAGGTAATGCTATAGCCTCTGTACCATCAACTTCTGATGTCATATTCGCGTTATTTTAAAGTTTTTATAGTTTATATATGAAAAATTTATTTATAAGATTATCAATGTTCTTGAATTTTTCTTGTAGTTCATTTCATTATTTCCTTTCCTCACCAGGCTATTTTACCTATTGGAGCCCTCAGGCTTATAGCATCCTGCTTCTCACAGTAGGGATTTAGCTCATAGAGTAGTAGTAGTAGTAGTAATAATAATAATAATAATAATAATAATAATAATAATAATAATAATAATAAGTTGTTAAGGTATTCCTGATGAAAATTCTCAGAATCTAGGAGTCATTCGGTCTCCTTTTTCAACTCCTTTATCAATCGTTTTTTTTTTTTCACATCTTTTATGTATATTAAAGTTTACTGAATTATACGCGTATCTTCAAGTGTTTTTAACACACGATTCATCTAATATGTATCTACTTTATCAAGCGTTAATTAATTTCGCTACTTGCTAAATATATTTGAATTATTTTCTATATTACAATTTGCCAATTTTCTGTATGTCTCCATATACTCATAATAAAACTCACATTTTTATTCATTATGAATATGAACAGATTTGTAACGTTGAGCTTCCTCTCGGAAATTTTTATAATATTTTTTTAATAAAATATTTTGAACAAAGCAAAAGGTAATCTTGCCTACTGCTGCATCTCTGAGCCCTTAGGAGACACAGGAGGTCATAAAAGTTAAGGAGGAAACTTTGTTCTCATGCAAATACAAAGAGGAAACTAGAAGTTTACAGAGCAAATGGGCACTCAGTTTTCTGTAAAGGTTTAGTCTTTACAAAGATGAAAACAAACACATGTTACACACTCAGAGAAACACACACAAACACACACACACATATATATGTATGTATATATATATATATATATATATATATATATATATATATATATATATATATATATATATATATATACATATATATATATATATATATATATATATATATATATATATATATATATGTATATATATATATGCATAAATACGAAGGTGTAAATATTACCATATGAACACACAAATACACATATACAGAGACGTACACATACACACACGCCGCACACAAACACACGCCCGCACACACACAGACGAATACACACATATATATTTACATTTATATATATATAAATATATATATATATATATATATATATATATATATATATATATATATATATACATATATATATATATATATATATATATATATATATATATATATATATGTATATATATATATATATATATATGTATATTTATATATATATATATATATATATAGAGAGAGAGAGAGAGAGAGAGAGAGAGGAGAGAGAGAGAGAGAGAGAGAGAGAGAGAGAGAGAGAGAGAGAGAGAGAGAGAGAGAGAGAGAGTATCAAATATTCTGTGAATTTTATCTCTCCTATTTTACGTATCTTTTCAATATTAATCTGTCGCAAATATTTATATTGTCAAACCCAATACTAGTCATTTTTTTATATTACCTCCCTATTTACTATTGATGACTGAGTCGATTTTTTGTTTTATCTATTTTGGTCCTTAAAACTTACCATTAAAAGTAAATGATATCATTGACCTAATTTGCTTCCAGACTGAAAGGGTAGGCTTAATTTTTTTTTTTTTAGATAAGATTGATATATGCACTTAGGTCCTATGTAGAGGTATTTTGAGTGTTTTATTACTATTTTCTATGAATTTGACCCCTAGCATTCTGTCTACTTAAGGATGAAAATGACATTACTTTCGTAGACTTGTACTAAGATAAAATCTAATAACTGGATTTTTTCATGCTCAAGAAATCAAGAAAAGACTTATCATGTCCTCAATACTATTGATGCTATTTCTATATAATTCTTATATGCATTTTAATTCATGCATCTTAAGACGTTGAGAATGTGTATTCCTAAGTACTTAGGAGACATGCTTACTAAAATTGCTTACATGTCAACTTCTCTTTATCATTTGAGACATTTTGAAAATAAAATAGTTTACATGAAGTAAACATGATATAATGCCCTCCTAAGAGCTATGGGGAGGAAAGGGATAACCTATTCACTTCATATTTCAATTATGTTTGTAGATATTTATATATATATATATATATATATATATATATATATATATATATATATATATATATATATACATATGTATATATATATATATGTATATATATATATATATATATATATATATATATATATGATATGCATATATATATATATATATATATATATATATATGTATATATGTATATATTCATATATATATATATATATATATATATATATATGTAGAAATCCCGAAAGCTGATATATATATATATATATATATATATATATATATATATATATATATATATATATAAATATATATATATATATATATATATATATATATATATATATATATACATATATATATATATATATATATATATATATATATATATATATATATATATATATATATATATATATATATATATATATCTTAAAAAAAGAAAAATTACTTTTCTGGAGATTAGACCATTGGTTATTCGTCAATAAGAAAATTAATTAATATATAAAAATTGGAAATATATATATCTGCCTAGCTCTGTAAACAACGTATTTAAATATACGAAAAGTAAATACTCTATACACATACATACGTGCACGCGCACACACACACACACACACACACACACACACACATATATATATATATATATATATATATATATATATATATATATATATATATATATATATATATATATAGATATATATATATATATATATATATATGTATATTTATATATATGTATATATATATATATGTATATTTATATATATGTATATATATATATATATATATATATATATATATATATATATATATATATATATATATATATATATATATATATATATATATATATATATATATATATATATATATATATATTCTGTCAGAACTGTAGCAGTAACGAAAGCCCTTGAACGACTGGGAATAGATGAATTTCATGTTAGACCATTGAAGGTATCTGTAAGGGAAGCATAGCAATCTCAATACTACAAAAAACATAGTAAGAACATTTTGTTCGAGACAGAGAGCTTATCTACTCTAAATCATTCATTGCGTGTCTAGAAGAAGCTCTTAAGATTTTACATTTGGAAAATTCACGCATTACCATTAATGAGGAATGACTTTTTGTAGGATCAAATTTGTATTTTTTCTTTTTTCTTCAGTTTTTTTGTGTTTGTGCAAATGCTTCAGAGAGAGAGAGAGAGAGAGAGAGAGAGAGAGAGAGAGAGAGAGAGAGAGAGAGAGAGAGAGAGAGAGGAAGTAGTTAGTGTAATAATTGAATGTAGCATAAAAGTCTGTTGGAATATTTGAAGGTAGTTTGTATTTTATTATTTTAGTGGAAAGGCTACAATGGGGACGAATGACTTAGAACAGGGATCATTTCTTTTATTCTGACACCAGAAAGAGTGATTTTGGAATGTTGGATATATCAAAATTGTTTTCGACAATATTGAGAAGTGTTTTCGAGATAAACAGTAAGTTCAATGATATGTACCTTTGCTTTGGAATATTTTTGAAATGAGTTAGCTACTTATATTTCATTGTAGTGTGATCGTTTCATTATCTAAGATTTATTCTCGGTATCTTTTCTATTATTTTCAGGCCATAATTGTTCATTTTGAAATTCTTAGTTCGGACGCGCATAACTGATTTCTACCTGGCTTTGATTTGACTGCTCTTCAGGATTAGATACTTTTGGGGCAGACCTGTCTCGTTTTAAGGAATTTCCTTTACGGGATTGAAGATAATAATGAGGCTGATGATGACAATGACGATAACCACAAATTATCAAAGAGACATGAAGTGACTTTGCTCAGTCGAATTGATTGGAGGTACCGCTTTGCTTGAAGTTGAGTCAGTGTACTGTGAACCCCTATAAGGCCATGTGTTGACGACGGTGTCTACACCAAATTAACACACGCATTACCATACACACACACGCACACTCGAACCACATAGGAATTGAACTCAGATCTATTATCTGAGTGTAGGATGCATTGATCACCAATCAATAAGAAGATACCCAAAAACTGAAAAGCAACCTCAGCTACTCTCTCGGATGTGAGTGGGCGTAGGATGACATACTTGGTCAGATGGCACTGGTACAACATAATCCACTTGTGTTGGGTCTTGTGGAGATGACTGCATGTCAATTAAATCGACTTGGCAGCGATAATTTAAATCCTTAGTAAGGGCCGAACTACAACTCCCTTTGTCTTGGTTCTTTTTTTCTTTTCTTGGCAGGTAATGCAGTAGGATTTGAACAGGTCGACAGCCTCCGTTGTGATGTTTGCATATTTAGAGTGCGATATTAGTTGTATTTAAAGCTACATCCCAAATTTTTTCAAACCATAATCTAAAACTGCCTATATTGATCAGGGTACTTACTTGTTGAATTGCCTGCTTATGTGGTTAAAGATAATCAAAATTAGTGAATTACCTGCTCACATAGTTAAAAGAAATCAGGTAGTTAAATTTAAATTGAACACCTGTGCTTGAAACAACTCTGGCTACAATTTATATGGAAATGAAATATATAAAAATTATATGGAAATGTTTACCAAATATACATGAATCAATACTATTTATAACAAATATTCAAAACCAACTTTCATTGTATAAGAATCCGTATCCACACCCATATATACTTAAAACCACATAAAAGTGGTATTTGCAAACAAATACCAGGATTACAACCGTTTGCCTGAATTCTATTAGGTAAAGTGTGTAATAAGAACTACTAAATTTCAGTCATTTCGCGTAATGCCTGGAAATTTTAGTCATTTCGCGAAATCCCCAAGTGAATCAATCATTTCACAAAATGCTTAAAATTTCTAGGCATTTTGAGAAATGCCTGGTTGCACAGTTTGCCTGTAACATATATATATATATATATATATATATATATATATATATATATATATATATATATATATATATATATACATATATATATATATATATATATATATATATATATATATATATATATATATATATATATATTTGGGCTCAGGCCATGTCGTCCTGATGGAAGTTCCTAAAGGGTAGCTTCCTAGGGTATATTTGACTACAGTGATATTCCCAGAGAATTTTACCTTAAGGTATCCAGAATTCTAAGTCCTGGAGCTAATATCCCTAAATAATCTCACAGGGATATCGCATAATATCAGAGGACGCATTCGTGACACGTCACATAGCTTTCTTCACCCCGAACAGTATCAACGCTTCGAGGGGTTACAGTGACAAGAATCTGAAACGAAAATGAAAAGAGAGCCGCTCATAAGGCATCTCTCCTATTCCGTTTCCAGTGTGTATCTGATGAAGGCGGTAGCACCCGGTTTATTCCTTTTCGTGTAGCTCTACTACTCTGTGTTTTCCCTTGTGTTTTCTCGTTGTTTTGGATTTAATTCAACATTTTGATGACTTCTCCTCTTCTGCCTCTGGAAAGTTGAGTATTATCTTTTCTATGTATAAATGTAAGCTCTTGTCGTTTTGTATTAAATCAAAATTGATATTAACGTAAACAAGAGCTGTTGCCTACCGGAGGCATCCTGGATGCTATCGCTCACTATTTATGGGTCATTTAGTTAGCTAGAGTGACGTTCCCGGTTTGTTTGGCTTTAATAATCTAGCTATTTAGCTCCTCTAAGAATGCTTATATAATGCCGTTAATTTTTAGTTCGGTGTTTTAGGTAACCGATCTTGCCCTTCGCGAGGCTTAGTAGCCTAGGCGTCTGGCCCTAATACTTTTATGCATGATATAAGTTTTTACGACTGTTATTTTATTGAAGCTTTAGGCAAATATTTTATACATGTAAGATATTGTTGAATGTTCTTTACAAGATTGTATACGAGAGAGTTTCGGTGAATTAGGTAATCGATTCTCACCTTATCTAGGCTTGTAACCTAGGTACAGTAGTATACTTTCGCACATCCCCGATTGTTCTTTTCTCCTCCGGAGGCTAAGTTCAATCCCTCTCTCCTTCTGAGTAAGCCTTTGGCTTAATCCTAGTGGTTCTATCTGTATAATAATTCAGGTATAACTATTCTATGATATGTCTGTCCTGACCTGATAACCAGAGTGACTGGTTTTTTGGGTTAGGGCAGAACATCAGAGTTTCTAGTCTGTGGTCTGCTTCTTCCTAGCATAGAGATTGAGTCTCCTTTGCTAGGTTAGGGGCGGATACAGGAAGCTTTGCTTCCCTAGTCCACGTCTGAAGGATTCTGTACGAGATGATTCCTTCCTCTAGTGGCCTAGCAGACTTTCCTGTGTTGTTTTTCTCGGGCTGGAGAATGAGTTTTCTCTGTTGCTCGGCGAAAAAACTTCGCCTAACTTTGTTCTGTTTGGGAGGAGGATAGCAAGTATTGCCAGTCTTCCTCCCTAATAAACAATTCTACCCTAATAAACAATTCTAGGTTAGGATGAGCTTCCCTAACAGCTGAGTGTGTCTATTGCTAGAATGAAGTTTATAGGACCCTTATCCCTTCCACACCTCTCTTTCTTTTATTATCTTTTGGCCGCAGTCCTACTTCCATACCTAGTGTAGGTTAGGATGGAGGACCGGCTCAGCTTTCTGCCGGCTGGCAATTACATGTCGGCCGGCAGAGACCCTTTTTTCTTTGCAGAGTGAACCCCAGACCTCCCTTGGTCTCCCTTCCATGTCTGCCGGTAGAGCCCGGCAGGCTATGGATTCTTTGGAAGACTGAATGGTACATTCTCCAATTTTTTTTCTCTTTACAGGAGGACCATCCGAAGTGTGGGAGTGTGTTCTGTAATGTCCGCTGTAAGAACTTTTGTGGACATCAACTTTGCAGGAGCCACGCAGCATGCGCAGCCTCCAGAGGTGATCTCCGGTATTGGGACCCTCAGGTTTGTACAGTTTGTTCTAACCTGATTACCGAGGCTTTTGACGACCCTAAGTCGACGGAGTCAAGGGATGCTGCCAGCAAAATGTTACGATCCTGGGTGAGGGGTTTTCAGAAAAACACCTCAGGCCCCTACCTTCCAAATGAGAAGATGAGGGCCTACCTTTTCCCTAAAGCATCGGCTGATGCAATCATCCCCCAGCCTCAGGTGGAGACACCAACTGCCCAGAATCCGGTAGATTCTGAAGTCTCGGCCGCCCTTCAAGACATTCAATTGGACGATAAGATGTCGGAGGTGTCGGATTCTACTGAGAAGGAAATTCTAGGAAAAGGTCAGGAGGAGGAGCTGTTCCAGGCTCCTCAAGTAGAAGAGGAAGAAATCGACGAGGTGTCGGTTGCATTGGTTCCGGACCCAGAACCTGTTCCCCTCTACATCGTCTGCTATCCCAGATGAACTTGGAAGTACTCTTTCTTCCATTGTTGAGATGATCCAACAAATTCAAAGGAAGAATGATGAGAAGGAAGCTGTAATGAAACTGGAGATACGCAGACTTGCAGCATCACGTGAGCCCCCGAAGCGGCTCAGCGTGAAGGATCTTCCTTTGTGCTCGGATACCATTCCTTGGAGGTATGCCGAACACATGCCAATGACAACCGGGAAGATCGTGATCTCAGAAAAGTTGGGAGCAATTCCCCTGTAAGAGGTGGAATTTTGGCCAAACAAAGATTTTTATCCGGACTGCTATGTCCGTCTTAGGAAGGAGCCAGCCTCAAAGGAGGAGATGGAGCCGAAGGAGCTCATAGTTTTTTACCATAGTAAAGCTCAGGCGTTACTAGCGAGCTCGATGAAAGAGAGGGGCTTCAATAACTCAAAGGTGCCCGCCTTGAGTAAGAAGCTTCCCTCCTTTGTGGCCTCTCCTACCAGAGCCTTTCCCTTCTTGGAAAAGGGATATAAGGCAGCCTTAAAGGCGGTGGAGGCACGGAAACCATGCCCCTCCTTGGAGGAGTGCAAGCCGTTATCTCTGACCTTGCCCTTGGACCAAGAAGACTGGAAGGACGTACACCTTACCTTCTCAGTCGGGAAGCTGGAAGCTGATATTGCTGAACGTCAGTTCGGTGAAGAACTTCCAAAACTGTCGGAGGTTCTCTTGCGTAAAGAGCAAGAGACAAAGGAAAGACTTGCGGCATCGATGTCGTTGCAAACGACATTAGAAACAATGGCAAGTGACCCCAAGAACCAGGACATGTTCATGGTAGTGGCCAAAACCCATCTGGCCACAGTTGCGAAGGATCTCTATAGCTTTATTAAAGCTAGGAGAGCCTGTAGAGAGTTCGTGTTCGCCTCGGCTGCGGTGAGGCACGAACCGAGGAAACTGATCTCCTCTCGTATCTGGGGTAAAGACATCTTTCCCAATGATTTGGTTAAAGAGGTAGTATACAAGGTCGCCACAGAGAATAGGAACCTTCTCAAAAAGTGGGGCTTAGATCTTAAGAGAAAGTCTTCTCTGGATGAGGGTCCCCAACCCAAGAAGAAAACAAAAAGGCCTTGGCCATCCTTTCGGCCGGCTAAACCCTACCGACAGCAACAACAACAACAACTTCCTGTGACCGCGGTGCCTCAGATAGTGGCACAACCTCCAACCACGTACCAGCTGGTACCTCAACAAGTGGCGACACAGTCGCCAGTTTTTAACCCAGCCTTCGAAAGGCAGACTTCTTCCTTTCGTTCAAGAGCTAGAGGAACAGCCAGAGGTTCGTCTAGAGACCCTTCAAGAGGAAGGGGATACAGGGGAGGACGTGGTCAAGGAGGCAAGGCCTCAGGTCCACAACAGCAGAAGTGATATACTTCCAGTAGGAGGGAGACTAGGTTGGAGCTGGAGCAGTCCTCCACCTCAATTCCCTCAATTCTTCCATCACTCAACCCCCGTTCTGGAAGAATATGTCCGAGAACTCTTAGACAAAAAAGTAATCCGGGAAGTTAAGTCCATAAAATTCCAAGGAAAGCTGTTTTGTTTTCCAAAGAAGGACTCAGAAAAACTCAGAGTCATTCTAGACTTGTCGCCACTCAACAAGTTCATAGTGAACTACAAGTTCAGAATGCTCACGCTTCAACACATAAGGACCCTACTGCCCTGAAGGGCATATACTATCTCTATAGACTTGTCTGACGCTTATTGACACGTTCCAATTAATCCTCACCTCTCCTCCTACCTAGACTTCAAGTTACATAGAAAACTTTACGCCTTCAGAGCCATGCCTTTCGGGCTAAACATAGCCCCAAGGATTTTCACGAAGCTCGCGAACGCAGCCGTCCATCAATTACGCCTAAAGGGGGTCCAAGTAGTAGCCTACTTGGACGACTGGCTGGTGTGGGCAGCATCCAGGACAGAATGCATGCAAGCTTCTAAGATAGTGATCTAGTTCCTGGAACATCTGGGATTCAAGATCAACATAAAAAAGTATTGACTTTCTCCAGCTCAGAAATTTCAGTGGTTGGGAATCCACTGGAATTTGGAGTCACATCGACTTTCCATTCCTGGTATGAAGAGGAAAGAAATAGCAGGATCTGTCAATAGACTATTGAACTCCAAACGGATATCAAGACGCGAAGAGGAGAGAGTGCTGGGCTCTCTACAGTTTGCTTCCATAACAGATCCAGTGCTAAGAGCACAGCTAAAGGATGCAACAGGAGTCTGGAGAAAATACGCATCAAATGCGCGAAGAGATCTAATAAGACCACTACCGACTCGACTTCGAACGCTTCTCAAGCCGTGGTCCAATGACAAGCAATTGAAGAAATCAATACTTCTTCAACCTCATCCCCCGTCAGTAACTATCCACACAGACGCTTCAAAGGAAGGCTGGGGAGGTCACTCTCATCAGATGAATCCAAGGAGCTTGGTCCAATCTTTTTAAGTCATTTCACATCAACTTTCTAGAAGCCATGGCAGTACTTCTGACACTATAGAAAGTTTCTCCTCGCCACTCGACCCATATAAGACTGGTTCTAGACAGCGAGGTGATAGTGCGATGACTGAATCGACAAGGGTCGAGGTCACCTCAAATCAACCAAGTGATGTTGGCCAAATTCCGCTTGGCGGAAAGGAAGAAATGGCACCTGTCAGCAGTTGACATTCAAGGGTTCCGCAATGTGACAGAGGACGCTCTATCCAGGTTTACACCTATGGAGTCAGAATGGTCCCTTGACGCAGGATCGTTCTCCTTCATCTTGAGTCAAGTCCCGGAGCTGCAGATAGACCTCTTTGTGACGAAAGACAACAAGAAAACAGATCGTTACGTGTCCCCATACGAGGATCCGCTTGCGGAGGCAGTGGACACTATGTCCCTGGACTAGAACAGATGGTACAGTATTTATCTATTCCCTCCGCACAACCTCCTTTTGAAGGTCCTCGATAAGCTGAGATCCTTCAAAGGGAAAGCAGCAATAGTGGCCTACAAGTGGCCAAATAGCGAGTGGTTCCCTCTGGCATTGGAACTACGACTAAAATTCGTACCGCTACCGGATCCATCCCTGTCTCAGCGAGTACAGAAGTCGCTTGTCTTCGCTTCATCACAGAAAACACGGAACCTACATCTCATGATTTTTTCTCCTTAGCGATGAGAAAAAGATTCGGTGTTAAAAGTCAGTTTGGACTTTTGGAGAAAACCAGAAGACATTATGAGGCTTCAAGGAAGAAACAGATATCCTTTGTCAAGGCGAAGAAACCAAAAGAAATCTCGAAAGATTCCCATTTATCATTCTTCATTCACTTTCATTTAGCAAGGTTTAGCAACCAACACAATTCTATTGTTCAAGTCTGCCTTGACAAGACAGATACCATATGCCTTACAAGTCGACCTAGATTTCTAACCCAGTTCTTGCAGGGAGAACTGAATCTATTCCCAGACCCAACGTTTCTTACCAAGAACAAGCTACCCACCAACAGCTGGGGTCCCTAGAGAATCTGCCCTCTGAAGGAAGATGCATCTCTATGTCCAGTGGAGTGCCTAAAGGTCTATCTTCATAGAACTTCAGACTTTATGGGAGGACAGCTGTTCAGAAGAAAAACCCTGGGTTCAAAGTTATCTATACTAAGAGCGAAAATCACCCGTGTTATTCGCAGAACGGATCCAGACAGTACACCCGTTAGTCATGATCCGAGGAAAGTTGCCTCTTCCATAAAATTTCTTTAATTATATGGACTTTGAACATCCTTGTTCGTACACCGGCTGGTAGTCATCCAAGGTGTTCTGTATGCACTATGCAAAGCAAGTGGAGCAACTTAAGAGGTCTGTGGTAGCAGCAGGTAGAATTCTTTAACCTTTTGTTTTAAATATGCGAGGAACAGTGTAATCAATTTGGGACGATTAATTAAGAGGGTGCGTGTGTGGGCACTGTATGTTACTACACACTGAGCGATGGGCCACGAAAGTGTCCTTACGAACTGTTCCATTGACGTCGGTGAACTATAGCATAATACGAACACTTGTGCCAAGCGTTTCTTACGCTAGTGTAAATAAACAGTATACAGAATGTATCATTATTATTAATAATTCAATTGAAGTGGCAAATCTGTTTCCTGGTAGAAGAAACAATATTTTCTGTTGACTGTTTTCTTTATGCTTTAACGCATATCATCCACTTTTTTATAAATTTTATAAAAGTTGATCTGATATATACGTTTATTAAATTTTAATGAACTAGTTCATATTGAACCCTGCGTTTTATTCGCCCATACTCATTTTATTAGAAATGTATTGAGCATTAAGATTAAAATATGGATATTTTTATCATGGTATGTCTTTTAAGATTGTTCCCTGATTCAAGCAAAAGTCCACTCACTTTAGCCCTTCCTTACGAAGGGTGGACGTGGTTCCCTAACAGGGATAGTGGCAGAGATGCAAAGTTTGTTTCTATGCGGATACAACCATTATCCAATAGTTCATAAGAGTAGTCACATTGGGGAGGGTGTCACAAATTCATACTGACATTGGTGACTCTTATACAAACTTTGCTTTATAATGTATAGGGCGAGACCACTATACAAGCTTGTCATGTTGTCATCCATAGTTTTTATGTACTCCTCGAGACTTTTTCCAGAGTCTAGTACGACTCTTCCCTGTAGGGGGCAGGAAGCACTAACATAGTTCATGCTTAGATGAAATGATGTATGACGGTAACATCATAAGTCTCTAGGTCTAGACGGACCAGGAAAATACTTTCTTGAGAGTACGGCACCGATTGAGAATCCACAGATACAGTAATGCTCTGGTAAACTTCCATCAGGACGACATGGCCTGAGCCCCCAAAAAAACGGATTTTGAGAGAAGCGAAAAATCTATTTCTAGGTGAGGTAGCCATGTCGTCCTGATGGACCCGTCCTTCCTTTTATTGTAAAAGGGCTTATTGACCCCGCCCTATAATACAGTATCTGTAGCACCTCGTATATCGCTACAAGGAATAAAGAGGACGCTACCGCCTTCATCAGATACACACTGGAAATGGAATAGATGTGCCTTATGAGTGGCTCTCTTTTCATTCTCGTTTCAGATATTTGTCACTGTAACCCCTTGAAGCGTTAATACTGTTCGGGGTGAAGATA
>NC_090730.1:50108125-50113125 GCF_036898095.1 Palaemon carinicauda
TATATATATATATATATATATATATATATATATATATATATATATATATATATATATATATATATATGAGCTGGGTTTTAGGTGTGTTGAAGTAATCTGTCTTTGGGAGTGCGAAGAGCATGCCCGTACAATCACCAATTACCCGTCCATATGATGCCTTCCATACATTGCACTTAAGTAATCACTCTTATAGTTCCATTTCTAATCCTTTCCTGCCATGTAACTTCCGATATTCTTCTGAAGGCTTTATTTTTTTTATCTACGACATCTGTTGGAGATTGTGTTATTGGTATAACAGGACTCATGTACACCCAGTAACTCCGATCACACAAAACTGATATATAACCTGATTAAAAAATCTCTCTCTCTCTCTTTCTCTCTCTCTCTCTCTCTCTCTCTCTCTCTCTCTCTCTCTCTCTCTCTCTCTCTCTCTCTCTCTCTCTCTCTCTCTCTCTATATATATATATATATATATATATATATATATATATATATATATATATATATATATATATATATATATATATATATAATTAATTAAAGATACCCTATGAAGTTCATGGATACCAGTGCATCTGTATTTAATATTTATCATTATATGGGTATTGCGTTAGCTATTGTCATCCTACAATTAGTTTTAATATGAACTTACTTTCCTTAAAGGTTGTGATATCACTTCTGGCATTACTTGTTATTTGTTTCACTACTTAGTTAGTCAGTAATCTTTTCCTCGTCTTTACTACGCATGGTAACCTTTCAATCGCCGTTTCATAAATAACATAAAGCATATTGTAATGTTAAATAGAATTAAATATAACATAAAAAGAAATAAACATAAATCAGTTAACTAAATATACCATATCTCAAATCAGCTATTATCAGGGTGTTATGTACTTGTTAAAAAACATATATATGATTACACAATAAAAGAAGTCATGAATTTCCTAAACTATCAACTATTCAATTGAAAAGTGCCCCTAATGCAGTTAATATCCCGTGTTAAGACCGTGAGAGAGAGAGAGAGAGAGAGAGAGAGAGAGAGAGAGAGAGAGAGAGAGAGAGAGAGAGAGAGAGAGAGAGAGATGAAATTTATTGGTGTAGAACAATAGATTACTGCGTACGTTTTATCACGTTATCTCAAAAATTTGCTGCTAACAAAATTTCCGGTACGAATCTCTGTTTATCTTACAACGATATTGCTCGTATCTAAATGAGATAATTCTACACTACAGAATATGCTTCAACCAATAAATAAAGATCGAAATATAAATTTTTCTTCCCAGCACATAAAATGGTTAACTAATGGATCAGAGAAGATTTTGCCTGATATATATATATATATATATATATATATATATATATATATATATATATATATATATACATACATAGATATACATACATAGATATACGTGTGTGTATTGATTCATACATATATGTAGATATAGTCATAGTTGTGTGTGTGTATATATATATATACTATATATATATATATATATATATATATATATATATATATATATATATATATATATATATATATACATATATATATATATATATATATATATATATATATATATATATATATATATAGTATATATATATATTCATATATATATATATATATATATATATATATATATATTCATATATATATATATATATATATATATATATATATATATATATATATATATATATATATATATATATATATATATGAATATATATATATATATATATATATATATATATATATATATATATATATATATATATATATATATATATATAAATGTCATCATAATCCTCATCATTTTCAGCCGCTACTAGTCCACTGCAAAAAAATTACCTCAGACCTATCCTTCCACTTGCGTTTGTTAAAGGCTTTTCAGCACCAGTCCACACCCAAAAATTTTCTTAGTTCGTCAATCCATCGTCATCTCTTTCTTCCCCTTTTTCTTTTACAGTCTTTAGGGACCCATTTTGTTATTCTTAATGTCCATCTATTGTCTGTCATTCTCACTATATGCCCTTTATATGTGATACGATCCTAAAATCGTTACAGGTTCTTTTAATAATCAAAATAAATGCTTCCAACAACCATCATTGAAATATTGGAAGTAGATATAAAAAGAAACTCGTGAAAAATAACACAACAAGTTTATTTATAAACTTATAAAGAAAACTAATGTTACTTTTTCGGTTACTTTAACTGACAAATTAAATCAATCAAAACATCAATAGAAAAGGGGAACAGTCAATAGGGTAGAAATACTTAGGGAATAGCTTTCTGCAACTGCTGAGACGATACTAGTACGAAGACTTCAGGCTATAGTACGTCGCAGAAGGACTGCTAAAGTTCAGACGAAACTAGCACGATGACCGGATTCGAAGACGTCACAGGAAGCATGGCATCAAGATGGGACATCAGAGGTCTTTTTCCAAGAATTATATGATAGTGTTGAACTAAGGCAGACTGCAGTCAGTGTTGGCTACTTCTCGTCACTAGCAGGAAGGGCTGGCTGCTTCAATTTGTGTCTTATTCTCGGCCATAACAGGATTTTGGAAATGGGCGTTTATTATCTGAAGGGAAGGTCAGAATGTGGCTTTGTCAGACTTCTGTTTTTTTTCTCGGCTTCTTATCTCGTTAGTACTTGGTTCTCATCTGCTTCGGACATAGTTCCTCTCTTCTCTTATGTCCAGTTCTTTTTCCCTTGGACAATCTCATTTTGAAGTTTATATACCCATGTATGGGCGGAGTTAATTACAGTGGGCAGTGGTCATCTCCATAGAAGGCATTCTTTTTAACAATTCTGCATCTCTATTGGTTTCCTCAAAAACGCCTACTTCGATCACGCCATGGAAGCTTCTAGAAGACATTTTGGATGCAATACGGGCCACGTGTTAAGTCGTAACAAAAGTGCAGCACGTGTCCTTCCATGATGAAATGTTTCATAAACGCGGATCATTACGGCCTTTAATTTATTGAAAGCTTCTACACATTCCTCATCAAGCAATAAACTTCGTCTCTTCTTAAAAAGATGAGCTATGGGAGTGCTTATTTCTGAAAAATTGGGTACATATCTACGGGAATATGAAACCATCCCGAGAAATCTCGTTGCCTGCTTTTTAGCTGCTGGGATTGGGAAATTGATAATAGCTTCTGTGTTCCCACTTTTAGGAAAAATCTTACCCAGACCTACTTTATGCCTTAAATAAGTGATATAGGTTTTCCAAAATTCGCATTTCTTTGAATTTGGTACAAGGTTTTCTTTTTCAAGGGCTGTCAGGACTTTAGCTAAAATTCCAAAACGTTCTTCCCAAGTTTCTGAAAATATAACACGATCATCTAAATATACAGCACAGTTATCAATGCCATTCAAAGATCTATTCATTAATCTTTGTAAAGTACTGGCTGCATTTCTCAAGCCAAGAGGCCTTGCTTTAGGTTCATAACTATAGAACGGTGTTATAAAATTGGATATTTTCGTAGCTCGTCAGCTTAGAGGTACTTGCCAATAACCTTTGGCCAAATCAAGCTTGGAGATGAGTTTAGCATTTCCAATCCTGTCTAAGCAATTGTCGATCCTGAGAAGTGGAAAATTACTTTGCTTAGTAACACTCTTTACTTATGTGGAATCAATGCACAACCTATCTTATTCATCTTCTTTTTTTACCAGAACTATCGGAGAACACCATTTACTCTTACTAGGAACTATCAAATCATTATCTAACATATACTTGATTTCCTTCCGTACTGAATTTGCCTTCTCTAGAGTCAAACAATATGGACTTTGTCTAATGGGTTTATTGCCCTGTAACTCAATATCATGTTGTAAAAGATTAGTTAAACCTAATTTATCACTAACAGTTTCTGGATGATTTAGAAAAACATTATATAATTCACTCCGTTTTTCTTCTTCTAAACTAGCGTTAAATAACTGGAAATTCTTAAGCACATCAGAGTTTTTCTCATACCTAATTTCTCACTGCAACACGGTTATTACTGGTACCGGGCGATAGTTGTATTTCTTTAGAAAGATCATTCAGTTTTACTAGTATGATATCTCTTCCATATATAATCAATTCAATAATTAGGACACTTCCTCTCCTGCTTTGCCTCTTTTCAAGTCTTTTAATGCATTATTTTCTTGTCCCACTTTTAATTTTGGTACAACAGGGAAGTTTTATTACTTCTATTGGCATATCTTTTTTTATGTCACTGTTGTCTAGTGATATACAATCATTTTTGGGCTCAAGCCATGTGTTCCTGATGGAAGGTTCCTAAGAGTAGCTTCCTAGGGATATTTGACCACAGTGATATTCCCAGAGAATTTACCTTTAGTTCTCCAGAATTCCAACTCCTGGTGCAAATATCCTTATATTTCTCTCAAGGATATCGCATAATATCAGGGGATGTATTCTTGACACGCCACATAGCAATCTGCACCCCGAATAGCGTTTACGCTTCGAGGGGGAAAGTGGCAGAATTAGAAGTGGAGCCGTATCAAGGTTACCCTAGTTCCCATACTACTATTGAGTATCACAACAGCGCCATATCCAATATCGTGGACATTCCTAATTCTGTAGCGATTTCGTATGGTGGTGTTCCCTGTTGATCTGACATTTTCGATCGTTTTTCAAGGATTATGCAATCTCAGCTTCTTTCGCCTCTGGAAAGTTGAGTATTGATTCTTTACATTGTCTGTAATTTAGCTCTTGTTTTACAGTGAAATTAGAGTAATTTATGGTGATTAGGAGCTAAGCCTGTTATCGGAGGCGCCATGGGCGCTGTCGTTTTTTAGTTAGTAGAACGACATTCCCGGTTAAAATAGCATTAATAATTTAATTATGAAAGCTATTTAGGCAATTTATATTTGTAAAGATATTTACATTCATAATTTTCCTTTTACTATGTCGATCGTATATGTCAGAGTTTCGGTGATTTAGGTAACCGAGACTTCGTTTTTGCCTAGGTAACCTAACCTAGGCCT
>NC_090730.1:50118125-50125625 GCF_036898095.1 Palaemon carinicauda
GTTCTTTAAGCTGGTAAAAGGAAAGTAAAGGATCTGCTATTTTAGTCCTCGCATAACTAGGCATCCTTAACTTTCCTTTTACCAGCTTAAAGAAAATAGGTTAGATAACCTAGCCTAGTTAAATAACATATTATTAGTTCAACAAAAATAGGAGCGGCACCCAACCACAGCATATCCGACGTACATTAACAAAGTTTAAATGCACAGAAGGGAAAGCACATAAGCACAGCTGATTGAAAATAGTTAAAATGGCATAGCTCGAAAATCTCCAGAACTCCAGGCAAGTGCTAGGCTTTTTGATGATCAGCAGCCTAATCAAGAGTTTCAATCGATCGAAATGATTTTGAGAAACATTGAAGAAGCCACATATGGGTTACCAAAAAGATAAAAAGCAATTCAAGTAATTAGGTCGCTAAAAGATGCTTCCAAAATTCAGGTGTTGGCCACAAGACCGTTTAAAAAGTTATACTGAAATAAAACGACGTTTAATTGAGAAATATGCCTTACCCAATTCGAGAAAATATGACATGAAAGAAAACTACAAACCCAAAACTCGAAAAAGTTAATCAGATTTCAGTTTTGCAACTCTCATTCTTCGAGGTTTTGAATCGTTTGCTACCTATAGTGCCAATCCCAGAAGGTAATAAAATAGCAATTGCCCGTAAATATGTTCGCAGATTAGTAAACCAGTATTGATGTGGTTATTTGTTCGATGACAATCACTCGTTAGCAGACGTAGTGATGGGGATACAAGACATTGTAGACAGTTTGCCAGAAGAAAAAAGGACAGAGAATAAGTGCGTTGATGTCGGGAAGTTGGCAGTCATGAGAGGCACTCTTCATCTCCCAAACTGGGAGAGGGGAGAACACAGTCAGAAGAAGAGAAGAGTCTTCAGATATGGCAGTGTGGGGGAGATGGCACCAACGAGTGGAGTGCCCCACCCATGGATACCCCCCCCCCCCTCCTTTTACAATTGTCAGGCCTACGGTCATCTATCTTAAGAGTGCCCAACAACAAACGGCAAGTGCGGGCGAAGGTGGCACACACACACCCTCCCCCGAAACATCCGAGGAAAAGGAAACAGTGGAAGGGGGAAACGAGGCAGATGAATGCCCCCAGCACGACACCATAAGCAGTAGAGGGGGCAGGGCTGGCCCCATTGATATCACCCACCTCACCCCTGCAGCATAAGAGACAGGAGCAGGAGGCGGTGGTATTGCAAGCGAGGTTGTTGGCACCTACCAGGTTAGTCCATTCAAGCGCTGATTAACACAAGAGCCAAGCATACAACGATCATCAACTTTAAGGTGGAGTCTGTGGAGTTTACACATTATTTTTTTGTCTTGCCCACCTTGGGAATTCCAGGAATCAAGGCTATACTTTGTTTGAATTTTGTAATGAGTAATCAAATATATATCTGTGGTGAAAAGATAGAGTAACAGTAAAACCGGGAGGGTGCATTTTAAAAATAAAAAGTCATGAGAGAGCAATTGCTTGTGCGGAAAAGGAGAGACAATTAAGTAAGGTAAAAGTTGTACCTGAAAGAGGAGAAGTATTGCCCCCTAAACACTTATGAACATATGTATGACCCCGTGTCAGCCTCTCCCGGAGGGAAGCAAGGTATTAGTTAAACTCCATGACAAATGGGTAAATGTAGTCTTAGAAGGCTTATCAGAAATAAAAGAGAACAGAGCAGACATAACGATAATTAATTTATCAAATAAAAGACTTGTGTTAGAAAGTGATTTTGTGTGTGAAATGGAGTTATGTGAAATTGCTAATAATGGAATTTTGGGAGCCACAACTCCAGACCGCACAGATGAACGTACTCTGTACTTGATTATGCAAGCGCAAAAACTATGCCTGCCAGAATAGTATTCCGATGTAATTGCAATTGGAGACGAGCCACCCAGGAGGATTAAATGATTTATCTTTAGCATTGAATCTGGACATGCGGAGCTGATCAGGTCATGGCATTTTAAGGTACCCATTCCTTTCCAGGGAGAGATAGAAAAGGAAATTAGTAAATTAAGGGAACAAGAGATTACCCAGAAGAGCAAATTCCACTGGTCTTCTTCAATTGTAGCTGTTAGGAAAAAGGATGGCTCTGTAAGATTTTTTGTTGATTATAGCAAGTTGAATGCAGTCACTAAGGATAATGCATTTCCATTACCTTCGATCGGAGAATTACTTGTGAAGATACGGGATAGTAAATATTTTACAACTATCGATTGAAAATGTTGATACTATTAAATACCCATTCAGGAAGACAGTAAATTAAATACGGCATTTTAGTCGATGATCCACTATTTCTGTTTAAGGGGAGCATCCGCTATTAAACCCAAAACCGTTATTTATCACTGGATGAATCTATATGTTATACCTATTAGTGCAAAGATAAATCTATGCGAGTTTCATTGAATTCAGACTATTATTATTTTTAAATGAATAAATATTCTTTTAAACCAAACAAATTAAATTATATTTTTATTAAAAAGCACTGAACAGAATTAACTAAAAATTTCAACGAACTTTTTTAGTTACAATATAAACAAAATGTCAATAGGATTTTTGCATACTTTCGATATTTTTTATATAAATGTTTATTTATTTAAATATTTTAAAAGTTTGAAAATATTTAGGAAATAAAAAGAGTACTTTAGAAAAAAATCTTCTGTACACAATAATGTAGATTTATTCAACTTTACAACGATATATTAGGATTTAAAATCAGTTGATAGATACTGGAGAAAAATCGTTTTGAATGTCAATAAGTATCGTTTTGAGATATCGACGGTCAAAGTTATACTATGAGATTCTATGAGAGTATGAAGAAAAGTAAAACATTATAGCTTTCATTAGTAAATATCGTTATCGATGCTTATTTAAAACTAGTCTAAATCACTTGAACTACAACCATTTTTCTTACCTGATACAATTTCTACTCATTGCCGCAATCACGGTCCAGAGTCCCCCCCCCCCCCACACACACACACTTATTAGGGCTGCTGATCACTCTTTACCATCATATCTCTTTCTGGCAGCTAAAGACCTTCGTTTGTGTTTGGACATTATTAGAGGTAATTAGGTACCGATATTTGGAATTTAAACAACACCACTCTAAGTGTAAACAACTTAAAATTAGCACATATACACACTTCAGTGTTCCATTACCAGTGAGTAACTCAAAGATATATGTTTACCAGACGTATGAAGATAAGGAAAATATACCAAAAATTGGTGTATTTATGCAAAATCAATGTGCAAGACAAACCTTCATAGTCTGCTTTAGCAGACGAGTCAGTTAGGATAGCATAACCATCTAGAAACCACTATATCTTCTTTATATATAAGAATTATTGCGAAAAACTTCTAGAGGGCATATATGACATAGTTGGCCATAGAAGTAATATCTCAAATTTCGGTATTTGAAAGTTTATATGTCCGTACCCATAGCGGGCGCTCCCCTCAATTTTCTTCCTTTCGGTATTAAAAATACTCCAAATAATTTTTCTAGAGTAATGAAGGTTGTTTTGTCCTCCATAACTCTCCATAATGTCTTGTTTGCTTATACAATAACTACAAGGAAAACGGCCGAGGAACATGATAACAGTATTCATAAAGTTTTAGAAGCATTGTGACATAATCGTATGAAAATAAATTTGTAAAAGTGCAAATTATTCCTTAAACAGGTAAAAGTTCTAAAACAAATAAAAATCTTAAAAGGTATCCAACTCTGTCACAGTAAACTAGAAGCTATTATAGACTTCCCCAGGCCACGTACCCCCATGGAAATAGCTGGGTTCCTTGGGCTCGCTGGGTATTAACGTAAATTCATAAGATGTTTTTGAGATAGCAAGACCCTTAGATCCTTTAAAGAAAAAAAAAATAATAAATTGGAGAGTGGAAGAAGAAAGGGCCTTTAGCCATTTGAAGGCTGCCTTAACTAGCAATGACTTACTCTCATATCCTAGATTTGATCGCCTATTTTTAGTAACAACAGATGTGAGTAGCGTAGCTATTGGTGGCGTAATTTCTCAATGAGGTTATAAAGGTAGAGAGCAACCCATTTGTTTTGCTTCCAGGGCATTAAAAGGGACAGGAACGAATTATAGTTCCATCGATCGAGAGGCAATGGCTATTTTTTGAGTTCTAGAAAGTCACCGGTTTTTTTTTATTTGGTAAGTTGATTGCATTGCAAAGTGATCATCTCCTCTTACGTTATTTATTTTACAAAGGTGACGACGTCTAGATAAGTGACATGGATTGAAAGATTGATACAGTTTAACATAAAGGTGTTTGACCATATAGAAGGTGAAGCTAACAAGGTAGCTGATGTCCTCTCTAGAGGTGCAGTAATAGGAGTAACAACTAGGGCACAAAAGATGAATGAAGAACGAAACTATAAATCCCATGGACATGACCAGTGGTATCCAGAATGACTGCCCTGATAATGCATGTGTGATTGACTTGGGAGCTTGGGACATAAATGGAGTCTGAGAGGGACAGATAAAAAAGGAATGGATAGAAAGAGTATGAGCAGTGATGAAAGGGGAAGAAGAGAGTTATTCATCATTTCTAAATGTGCCTCGTGGAAACTTTTTTTTATAGGGAATGATAGCTTATATTAAGTGTTAAGTCGTCCGCGGGTGTGGACGTGTGTGTTAATGCTCTGTATCGATACTGGCTTAAAACGGGAATCATTGTGTATCTCGTTGTTTACACTATGAAAAATCTTTGTGTGGGTGTTTACTAGTGCTGATTTTAGTGAAATAGTGTGTTAAAAGTCAGTGGTTTCCTTTGTAAGTGAGGTCTGTAGCAAAAGGCCTGACCCAGCATTTTTGTGTTGGGGCGGGGCTACTTGAAAAGTCATTGAAAAATTATTCAATATGCCCTTCCCTAGAAAACGAAAAGAAAAACTTGATCCCGTGAATGATCTCGATCTATTTGTGACCGAAATCGAAACGGTACTCAGAGGGAAAGAGGGAAATGAAATGGCAGCAACTAGCATGCAAGTGAACGCAGCTAATGAAGAATGTGATGACGGAGGCAATCATGGCATGTGTGGGCACTGTGAGTCCTATGACGAAGATGGGATACAATGCGATGAATGCCGAAGATGGTACCATGATGAAGAAGCTTGCTCTAATTTAAGAGATGGTACAAGTGTTATTTTACAAAGCAGAAACATCATTTATAAATGTCCAAGATGTGTTGAGACTGCAAATCCCAATGGTTCATGGGTCAGGCAATCATGGGAAAACATGACGAGGCTAAGCATCAACATAGAAAAGATGAAGGTAAATGTACAACAACAGATATCTGGTAATATGGATATGATAACTGCTCAATACACTAATATGTGTCAAGAAATTGTTGAGCTGAAAGAGAAACTTATGGAATACGAACAAGAGAATGTGACCAAGACCACATATGCAAGTAGGTTGAAATAAAAAAAACACTTAGGTCATAAAATCTACGGAGGGAAAATACGAAGGCTTCAGAGATCAAGAAAACAATCATGAAGAAGATAACCACGAATGTCGAACAGGTCACAACCTCTAAACAAGGCCAATTGGTATTTAATTTTGCGGATAAAGCTGGGTTAGAAAAGGCTAAAAATTGCTTAGAAGAGGTCAAGAATGACATTAAGGTAGAAGTAGATAAAAACGAATCTACTTAAACCGAAGATCAAGGTCTGTAATATTGATGAAAATGAAGATGATATAATTGGCAGTATAATGGAGAGGAATGAATGGTTGAATGATATATGTGAAAATGAAGAGGACTTTAAATTGATCAGGATGTTTAAATCAAGACAAATCGGTAAATCACATGTCATTATAAAGTGTAGTCCAACTATCAGGAAAGTTTTCTGTAAAAGGGACGATAGAGTATATACCACGCTTGGAGGATGCTGCAAAATTTATGATTCCTACAATATATTTCAATGTTATAAATGCCAGGAATTTGGTCATACTGCCGATAATTGTAGCAGGACTCGGGTATGTGCCAAGTGTAGCCAAGAACACTGAACCACGGATTGTAGTGTAAATATGTTAAAGTGTCATAACTGCACAATGAGGAATTACAATGATACGAATCATAAGACATATGATGAAAACTGTAAAGTATACAAGGCGGAGCTTACCAGAATAAAAAATAGAACCGATCATGGAGTCTAGCCAAATGGTTAAGTGTGGTCTGATAAATATTCAATCGGTGGGGAATAAAACCATAAAGATTAGAAATCTTATTAATGAAATGGAATTAGATTTATGCTTATTAACGCAAACTTGGTTGCAGGGAAATATCAGTGATAACTCAAAGATTCAGGAGATGACGCCGTGTACTCACGATTTCTACCACGTACCAAGAAAGGATAGAACTGGAGGAGGAGTGGGTGTCTTCGTGTCGAAAACCTTCTCTAGGGTTTCTATCATGAATGAAATAGTATTTGAAACGTTTGAGTATATCTATTTAAAACTGACAAGAAACAGTAAGGTATTGAATGTAATATCATTATATAGACCACCAGGGAGTAATATGAGGAAATTCATTGAAGAATTTAGTATTCTTATGGGTGTGGTGGACGATATTAAAAATACATTAATTGGTGGAGACTTCAATTGTTGGGTAGATGATGAAAACGATTATAAGACAAAAGAACTCAAGGAAATAATTGAGATGTTTAATTTAATAAATAGTGTTTCGGTATCAACATCAGTAGGTGGTCATACACTCGACTTGGTCATATGTGGGAAAGATTCTGACCTAATAAGAAACCTTGAAGTGGAACCAGACTTTGAGATCTCAAAAACAAATAAACTCATTACTTATGATGTTAATATAAATTGCACCAGAGTATTGAAAAAATGGATCACATATAGGGAACGGGAAAATTTAGATGCTGAGAATTTTATTGAAGCTTGTGTAGCGCAAATGTCTTGTGAGAACATACAATGTGAACATATGGTAGATAGAGAATATGTTGGGTGTTATACCAAGAAATATAGTGAAAATTTTGGAAAAATGTATGATACCATGTGTCCCATAAAGAGCAAACAAATAGTTGTATGCAAAAATGTTAGATGGTATAATAGTGAGCTATTAAAGGCAAAAAGACATAGACGTAAGATGGAAGGTAGATGGAAAAGAGCCAAATCCTCACAAGCCAGAAATCTATATAATAAGGCCAGTAATGACTATAACATCCTGTTAGAAAAAAAAAAGAAAATTCTACAACGGCGAAAGTAAAAAAAACTAATAACATGAGGGACTTTCACAAAAACCTAGATGATTTGATGGGATAAAAGAAAAAAACATGTCTTGCCTGATAATGTTTGTGCAGAGAAATTTGCTATATTCTTCAATGAAAAAATTGATAAAATTTATAGAGGTTTCCCCCAAAATCACTTGGAAGGACAGTCAGTTATGCCAGTGAAGGAGGGTAAGAAGTTAATAAAATTTAAGGAAATAAATATGTGCGACTTATTAAA
>NC_090730.1:50130625-50133125 GCF_036898095.1 Palaemon carinicauda
ATATATATATATATATATATATATATATATATATATACACGCATACACATACATATACACATATACATATACCTATACATACATATACACACATACACATACATACATATATATGCATACACGTACACATATGTATATATACATATATACACATATATACATACACACACACACACACACACATATATATATATATATATATATATATATATATATATATATATATATATATATCTATAAACATATATATATATATATATATATAAACTATATATATATATATATATATATATATATATATATATATATATATATAAACTATATATATAATTATATATATATATATATATACCTACACATATATACATATACACTAAGAACAACAAAAAAGACTTTCTCGGTAATGATAACAGAAAAAACTACAACACACAAAATTTATTTGTACTGCCTTATTGTAATTCTTTTAAAGAAAATCCTCAACTGTTGAAAAATATCAATGTAAATGTAGCATTTAAGGGTAACAATACAATAAAAACAGCCTTAATAAAGAATTCTCCTGATATAACCAAGGGATGTGTATATCGTATTCCATGCAATGCTTGTGAAAAATTCTACATTGGTCAAACTGGTAAAGCCCTAGAAAAGAGAATTGAACAGTATAAGAAAAGTGTCAGATATGCCCAAAATAATAATGCACTCTTTGCTCCCGTTAGAGATAAAAATCACACTATTAATTGGTCAAGTGCAAAGAAATTGGTTCATTCTCATAATCCATCTTTCTTCTATTTATCTCAAGATCTACCTTATGTGATATTTCTTGCATTCTAATAAGCAAGCTTTTCAAGTCCTACAGTGTTTTGCTAATAAGGACAACGTCATCAGCATAATTTAGGTCAGCTAATTCTCTATTACCAATCCTGTCCAATCCTTCTCCACCATCTTGAACTGCTCTGTTTATTACAAAATCAGCGAGGAGGGTGTAAAACATAGGTGATGACCCATTCCCTTGAACTACTCCAGTATTCACTGGAAATTCATTTCATAGGACACCATTAACATTAACTTTGCACTTGCTATGCTCATGAACAGACTTGATAAGATTTACATATTTCGGATGAACTCTAAAATAACGCAAGACTCTCCACAAAATTAGCCGGTGTACACTATCAAAGGCTTTGTTTAGTCCACAAATGCCATAAAAAGTGGATTTTATATTCTACACATTGTTGAACAATATGTCTTAAAATTAAAATTTGTTCAGTAGAACATCTAACTAACCGAAATCTTGCTCGTTCATCTCTAATCCTTTCATCAATCTTTCTCGCTAGTTTCTTTAGAATGAGCATACAATACATTTTAGGAACAATTGATATAAGCGTGATGGCTCAGTAATTATTGCAATAAGTTATTTTTTTCTTTTTTTTTCATTGACACTCCTTTTTCCATTCATCAGGTTTTGCCTCTACAGGCTACATTCCTCAAAAATGTCTTATAAGTATTCTGGGAGTCACTTCCATTTCAGTCAATATCATCTCGGCAGTTATTCTATCGTCCTCAGGGGCTTTCCATCTCTTTAGATTTTAATGATAGCTTTGACTTAAAACACACTGAACTCATTCATGGGCACACCAAGGTCTACTTCAGCTTCAGGTATATCGGTTATCTCATTCCGCTCATATCCTCTATTAATAACCTAACTAAAGTGTTCCGCCAAACTTTGCCTACCTTCATCATTTATCATAACAGATCCATCTGGGTATATGCTTCTTATTATTTTCCATGGAAGAGATTCCATTAAAAAATGTGTGAGCAATTCCAACACCATAGCCACAAGCTGGATTCATAGCTTTGTCAGCATCAACTGCTTTTTGCTATAAATATTCTCTAAAGTCAATCACTATCAATGCTAGAATACTTAGCGTGCTCTAACCTGTGATATTCATTACTTCCCCGAAAACTTCCAACAATCCATTTCAGTCTTTGTCTTATTTTCATAGTATAGGAATCATTTGATATAAATAGTTTTCTCCTTGTAACTACATGTCCCAAAATGTCAGTACCAACTGACTGATATATGGTCTTAATAGCACACCTTTCTTCATTATTTGCCTGCTCTTCACCTATTTAAGTCTCTGAGACTGCAAATCGATTTATCTGTTGAATTGCAAAGGTTTTTCTCTGGCCGTCTTCTAGAAGTATTCTATCTACGTTTCTGTTATTTACTTTCAGTTTTAATTGTATTCTAGAAATGAGGAGCTGGTGATTACCACCATTATCTGCCCTTATATAGCTTCTGACATTTCTTAACCCTACATCTCTCTTTATAAATGGCTATGTGATCTATATGATTTTTTAATTGTCACATGAGGAACTCCATGTATATTTCTGAATATTCCTTCTAATTTTAGCATTGAAGTAGCCATTATCAATTTTCACATCTCTCTCTGGGATCTCCTCTTTAGACTCGGCAGTTCATCTTTCCCTTTTTCGGGGGAATCAT